>NC_092777.1:41828573-42131603 GCF_047496795.1 Chiloscyllium punctatum | reverse complement strand
AGCTCTGTAGAAGGTGGTGGTAAATTACTGTATCTTTCTCTCTACAGTTGCTGCCTGACCTGTTGAGTATTTTCAGCATTTTCTGTTCTTTCATATTTACAGCACCTGCAGCATCCTATTTTTAAACAAATAAATGAGTTTTGTTTTGCTCAGTAGCAGGTATTTGTCACTAGTGCATCAGGCACATTAAGTGATGCTTGACTACAAATGAATATTTATCTTAGAGATGTGTTTCTTGGTCCAACATAGCAAGCTATTTCAAAACATCATCTCATGAAAAGATGGAATTTCATGTACCTTTTAAATGACATTTATTATGTAATAAATTTTTATTTGCTGTTCATTTTCCCCTTCAGATGAAACATTAATTGTTTACCTCAAAATTATGTGAGGTTCTGGCAATATTGCTCAGTGAAGGTTTGATAGGAAGGTGTCATTATATGGAATGAGTTGGATGGCATTACTTTTGTGTTTTCTGTTGATCAACAGCTTTTGGGGGCAATTGACCTCACCAATTAGGATGTGAAAGGCTCAAACTCATAACCCTTATGTTGGGAATATATTATTGATCTACCTTTGTTTTTCACAAAGCTGTGGAACCAAACTAACTTTAAAGCTGAATGGATAGAAACCTACATTATACATGTTAACGCATTGAAACTGTAATATTTTAAAAATGCTATTCAGAGAATGAACTTTATTATACTGATATCAACCTGACAATTAATATCTATAGTGGTCAATATTTTTAGATCCAACCAAAATAGACCAACGTAGATATTTCATTTGGAACTTAAAACTATAGGGTACAGCATGTATTCAGATTTCTATTAATTTTATCATTTGTTGAAAAAACATATCAGTGCAACTACCAGTAACTGGGGAGCTCTTGCAATACTAATTTACTAATCTCTGAATTTAATAAATATAACTATTATATTACTTACATTTTTAAAATAATTCATGCATGAGTTCATTTTTTCTGCTATGACTTTGTAATATTTATTAGTTGCAATATCACTTTTTATTGATTCCTGATAACAATTACTGGTGGTCTGAAGAGACTATCCAATTAGTCCATCATAGTTAATAGTGCACAAACTGGAGTAATGTTCTGACAATTAATCCTAGTTCACAAAAATATTGGAACAATGTAATAAAATTATTGTTTAAAATTCCGAACATCAACAAGTTTTTCAATATCTAACCTGCATTATGAACTAACATTGTTGGCAATATGAAAGGACAAATTAAGCTATCCTGGAATGGACTAGCACCTGTTCAACATTTCATTTCTTGCAGTGTAAATGATAAAGAACCTGTTATGGTATTATTCTTTTGACTGTTCCATTTATTTGCCTTAGAAATTTGTCCTTAATTAATATAAAGTGCTTAAAAGTTATGTGATGTGTACAATTATGAAAATTGTGTCAGCAAATGTTATTATTTATGTTATGGGTGGAGTCCTTTTTACAAAGCATGAACATTTTGTACAACAAAATTACTCATTTCTGATGTAGAATGTCTGTATGTTTAAGATGAATTTCTTGTGGAATCATTGTTGTATCATAGATATTAGATTTAGTGTCATTCCTGAGTTAGGCACAGACAGATTTGGATACACTGGAATATACAGAGCTGTCCATAGATACGAATATAAAGGATGAGTAGACTTTACAGTGTAAACACTTCATCTGAACTGGAAATTCCATGTTAGCTCGCTTACAACTGTGGATAAGACAAACAAGGGTGAGGTTGTGCAGAGAGTCAAATACACATACTAATACTAACTTGTGTTGAAGGAAACATAATAGGTTAATAGCTGTAAATAGGAGACCTTGTACACAAATAGATCTGCCACATGTTTACAGCCTTTTTTTAAGTTTTAGCATTTCCAGTTTTTTAAAACTTAAGTTTTACAAGATAATATTTGACTAATTCATTTGAATACTTATGAATATTTTTTTCTGAAATAAGAAGATTCCTTAAAAATTGGAGTCCTGGAGTATTTGAATTATTTATTTTTAAGCTTATTTTCCTTTATATCCTCTTGACATCATTAAATAACTATATTTATGTGAATATTAAAAAAATCACTTTTTTCCAAAAAGTGATTACTTGCAAGTAAGGAAAAGTACAATATCTCATATTCTCTCATCATTGAACGCTTTCTTCACAATGAGAACAAGTGAGAAGTATTCACTAGCTAGATGCAGCTGAAAACTTCACATTAAATAAATGCCAATAAAAGGAATATTAAATGATACAGAAATAAGTAGAGGATGGGACAAGTCTAATCAGTTCATGAGAAGGAAAATGTTGTTTTAATTTATCAAAATAGAAATTTCTGTGCAGCAATATTCTAATAAAGTAATGCTGGTTAGGAAAGACTCATTATTGCGAACACTGTTAGCACTCTTATTAAGCCATTCTTGCAGTTCTGTATGAATCACTGTCAGTTGTCCGTTTGTGAACTGTTAAAAGAGATGTCTGAATATGAAGCAGTTTTCTAAATTCACTAACATTATGCAGTGAAATGAGTAAATGGCACGAGGCTGAAGCATTTGCATTGAGAGTCTTTCACACCAAAATGCCACTCATCCAGTCTTTTTCCTGCCTATTCTAGCAAAGCTTAACACATTTATAAGATTGATACTTTAATAATGTGTCACACCCCCACACAAACTTGTAAAGCGTATAGTTGTCATTTTTAATTCTTCTGTTTTAGATTGTTTTCCAACCATTTTGATTTGTACTTTTGTCAAATCATTTACTAAAACCATCTTATCAATTGCATTAAATGCAAAACACTATGGATGTTGGTTATCTGAAATAACAATAGAAAATGCTGGAGAAACTCGATATGTCTGGTAGTGTCTGTGGAGAAAGAAGCAAAGTTAGCATTTTGAATCTAATATAGAAGAGTCATATTGGACTCAAAATGTTAAAATCCATTTCTCGCTCCACTGATGATGCCAACCACACCTGCTGAGTTTCTCCAGGAATTTTTGTTTTTATTACTAAGAATGTTTGTCATCCTCTGTATACTTACATTTATTCACATATTAGCTTTGAGGAGATGGATCAGTTTATAAAAGGTTATGGAATTATACTAATTAAGCCATCTCTGACCGACCAGCTACCAAACAATAGATCTGTGTCAGATCTTTGATAGAAAAAAAATATATTTTAGCCCAACCAACTATGAGTACACAGGAAAAACACTTTCCAATGATTAAGTACATATTTAAATCTTGAGTCATTTTTTAACCTTTAGCATATCTATTTTCTGTATCTGCAAAAGTGCAGGATTTATAATTTTATTTGTACTTTTGACATTGATTCAAAGTAAATAAAGCGTTGTCCACTTTGAAAGTCTGATTGCTAAGTGTGCTGAATTATTATCCGATGTTTTGAAGAAAGCACCTACAACCAATTTATCCGGAGAGGAGGAAACCAAAGAAGTAATTCATTTAGTACTATTTTGACTAATGGAACATAAGTGTGGAATTAATCTTTTAATGCAAAATGCACAATATCTCTTCAATTTGTTGTCAGCAATCACTCTCCAATGAGCACAATTGTCCATCTAGGAAATTCCATGTCACTGGTTCTGGGATCTGTGGGTGTTTGTGTGGCTGATGAGCCCAATCCTATCACCTCATCTCCAACCACACATTTGACAGGTATTTCCAGAAAGTGAAATTGTTCTATGCCTTGAAATCATTGGCATTCCTTTTTCTGGTTTGTTTTCTATACCTCCTGTTGCTGACACATGTTCTCAAAGAATTGTGTTCAGACAAGAGCTTCCTCCAAGTCAGTTTCTTCTGTATGCATTGACATAGAGTCATACAGCATGGAAACAGACACTACAATCCAACCGAGTTGTGTTTGGACAATATCCTTCTAAACCCTTCCTTTTCATGTACCCATCCAGATGTATCCATACATACACCACCCTCTGCACGAGTAAGTTACCCCCGAGGTTTTTTTTACAATCTTTCCCCTCTCATCTTAATCAAATTGCCCTATAGTTTTGGACTCCCCCACCCTAGGAAAAAATACGTTGGCTATTCACCCTATCCATGCCCCTCATGATTTGATAAATCTCCATAAGATCACCCCTCAGCCTCTGCTGCTGCAGGGAAAAATGTTCCAACCTATCTGGCCTCTCCTATAACTCAAACCTTCCAGTCCAGGCAACATGCCTGTAAATCTTTTCTGAACTCTCTCAAGTTTAACAACATCTTTTCTATAGCAGGGAGACCAGATAGGTACACTGTATTCTCAATCACCTTATCTCAGCTCAAGGAAGGTACTCAAAGGAGCCAAAGACAAAAGACATGCGTCAAAGATTCCCTGAAGGCTTCCCTCAAGAATGCAACATAAACAGGAATTATAGACTTGGTGAATCTTACGTCAGTGATGGCTAAGTTGTTAGAGGGGATTCTGAGAGACATTATTTACATGGATTTAGAAAATGAGGACTGGTTAGGGATAGACAACATGGCTTTGTGTGTGGGAAATGCCACCAAAGCCCTGTACAGCTGCAACATGACTTCCCAACTCCTATACTCAATGTTATGACCAGTGAAGTCAAGCATGGCAAACACCTTCTTCACCACCCTGTCTACCTGCGACTCCACTTTCAAGGATCTATGCATTTGCACACCTAGTTCTCTTTGTTCAGCAACACTCTCCAGGGCCCTACTATTAGGTATGTATGCTACCCTGGTTTGCCTTACCAAAATGCAACACCTCACATTTATTTAAAATTAAAACTCTATCTGCCACTCATTGGCCCATTTGCTGACCTGATCAAAGTCCGATTGTACTTTGAGATAATCTGCACTGTCCACTACACGACCTATTTTGGTGTCATGTGCAAACTTCCTAACCATACCTCCGATTTTCACATCCAAATCATTTATATAAATGACAAAAAGCACTGGACCCAGCACCAATCCCTGTGGTATACAGCTGGTGTCAGGCCTCAAGTCTGAAAAGCAACCCTCTTCCACCACCCTCTGCCTCCTGCCTTCAAGACAATGTTTTAATCAATTGGCTAGCTCCCCTGGATCTCATGTGATCTAACCTTATTAACAGTCTACCAGTGGAACCTTGCCAAATGCTTTGTGGAAATCCATATATGCAAATGCTGCTCCGTCTCCATCAAGCTTCTTTGTCACCTCTTCAAAAGTAGACAATAGGTGCAGGAGTAGACCATTCATCCCTTCAAGCCTGCACTGCCATTCAATATGATCATGGCTGATCATTCCTAATCAGTATCCTCTTCCTGCCTTATCTCCATAACCCTTAATTGCACTATCCTTGAGAGCTCTATCCAACTCTTTCTTAAGTGAATCCAGAGACTGGGCCTCCACTGCCCTCTGGGGCAGAGCATTCCACACAGCCACCACTCTCTGGGTGAAGAAGTTTCTCCTCATCTCTGTCCTAAATGGTCTACCCCATATTTTTAAGCTGTGTCCTCTGGTTCAGTACTCACCCATCAGCGGAAACATGTTTCCTGCTGCCAGAGTGTCCAATCCTTTCATAATCGTATATGTCTCAATCAGATCCCCTCTCAGTCTTCTAAACTCAAGGGTATACAAGCCCAGTCGCTTCAGTCTTTCAGTGTAAGGTAATCCGCCATTCCAGGAATTGACCTCGTGAACCTACGCTGCACTCCCTCAATAGCCAGAATGTCTTTCCTTAAATTTGGTGACCAGAACTGCACACAGTACTCCATGTGTTCTCACCAGAGCCCTGTACAGCTGCAGAAGCACCTCTTTGCTTCTATACTCAATCCCTCTTGTTATGAAGACCAGCATGCTATTAGCCTTCTTCACTACCTGCTGTACCTGCATGCTTGCCTTCATTGACTGGTGTACAAGAACACGCAGATCTCTCTGTACTGCCCCTTTACCTACATTGATTCCATTTAGGTAGTAATCTGCCTTCCTGTTATTGCCACCAAAGTGGATAACCATACATTTATCCACATTCAACTGCATCTGCCATGCGTCTGCCCACTCACTTAACTTGTCCAGGTCACTCTGTAATCTCCTAACATCCTCATCACATTTCACCCTGCCACCCAGCTTTGTATCATCAGCAAATTTGCGAATGTTATTGCTGATACCATCTTCTATATCATTAACATATATCGTAAAAAGCTGCAGTCCCAGCACAGATCCCTGCGGTACCCCACTGGTCACTGCCTGCCATTCCGAAATGGAGCCGTTTATCACTACCCTTTGTTTCCTATCAGCCAACCAATTTTCAATCCAATCTAGTACTTTACCCCCAATTCCATGTGCCTTTATTTTACTCACTAACCTCCTGTGTGGGACTTTATCAAAAGCTTTCTGAAAATCCAGGTATACTACATCTACAGGATCTCCCTCATCCATCAAAAAACTCAATCAAGTTAGTGAGACATGATTTTCAATGCTCAAAACCATGCTGACTATCCCTAATCAGTCCTGCCTTTCCAAATGCACTTACAGAGGAACCTCGTTTATCAGATTATCAGTTATCCGAATTTCAGGTTATTCAAAGAAGATCTCAAGGATCCGATAGAAACATTACATCAAAGAGGTGTTTCAACACTGATCGCATCTTTTGTTTACAATGATTAAAAATGAACTCAGCTTACTGAAATGCTGCCGAGAATAGTCCAATACATTGATAGGAACACAGGTACTGTCTCCAAATGACTGACTGCCTACCCTGGGGTGTACCCTAATGCCCTCCCCTCTTCAGATAATCTCTCCAACATTATTCTATACAGGGCAAAGATGGAACCTGTCAAAACGTTGCAGTAAAATGGTGTGTGTGTGTGCATGCACGCGTGCAATTTTGAGAGTGACCCACCAAAGGCAGAAGCAGTATTGGTGTTGGAGGGGGGGTTGGGATGTGGACAGTTGTTGGGGGGGGGGGGAGGGGGGGAGCTGCCTAGCCTCCTGAACAAGGAGCAGACTTAGCAAATGCTTGCTGTGTCAATCCCATTGAGCTGATGGGGGTGGGGGAGGCTTCAGCAACGCTGCAGGTCCCTTACACAAAAGTATGTCTGCTCAGAAACAAAACCCTGAGACAAAGAGAGGGAGCAAGGCAGACAGAGCCAAGAAAACGGAAACTTCAGAAAACTCCGAGCCCCAGAGGAGAGGTGTTGAATCAATTATCCGAACGAAATAGTGCCTTCCCATCTCGTTTGGATAATCAAGGTTCCTCTGTACATCGTGTCCCTCAAAATCCCCTCCAACAACCTACATATATATCACTGACATCAGGTTCACTGGTCTATAGTTCCCTTCTATATTGTATTCTTGAGGGAAACCTTCAGGGAGTCTTTGAAATACTTCTTTTGTCTTCCTCTCCTTTGAGTACCTTCCTTCAGCTCAATGAAGATGATTTGCTTTGGCAGTGAAAATTCAGGTATCCTCAGCGCGTGGGTCCATAATTAATGGTTAATACAATTATAATGTCAAATTTCATTGTCTTTCGGCCTGCAATTACTCATCACTTTATCTTTTTTATTCAGTGCAAATATCCGGTTGCTTTTACTTTCTCCGGACTATGCGGAAACGCACCCCGAGGTAGTGCGGATCAATGACGGAGCGTTTGCAAGCCCCGGGGCTGGGCTGACAGTCAGACAGAGGGATACAGGTGCCACTAGGGGACGCCCTCGCTGGCGGTCTGGGAGGAGGCGGCATCTCTTGTGCCGCCCGCTGGTGCCCGGACAGCCCCGGACTGTTTACGGGGATACCGGCGGCAGGAGGCGATGAGGTTCAGGACCTGTCACCTCGTGTTTCCGACTCTTTCTGCGTCGATTTAACCGCTCTTAACGGCCGAGGTCGCGGATCGGGGTCGGCGCTTCGTGGTCGACGGGGGGGACAGCGGGTGGGCTTTGCTGCAGCTCCAGAGGAGACGGGGCCTGACAGGGATCAACCTCCACCCCCCTCCCCCCACCCCCACCACCCCCGGGGCTGTCAGTGACAGAGGGATCCTCACCCCCCCCCCCCCGGGGCTGTCAGTGACAGAGGGATCCTCACCCCCCCCCCCCACCCCCGGGGCTGTTAGTGACAGAGGGATCCTCACCCCCCCCCCCCCCACCCCCGGGGCTGTTAGTGACAGAGGGATCCTCACCCCCCCCCCCCGCCCCCGGGCTGTCAGTGACAGAGGGATCTTCACCCCCCCCCCCTTCGGGCTGTCAGTGACAGAGGGATCCTCACCCCCCCCCCCCCCCCGGGGCTGTCAGTGACAGAGGGATCCTCACCCCCCCCCCCCCACCCCCGGGGCTGTTAGTGACAGAGGGATCCTCACCCCCCCCCCCCTCCTTCGGGCTGTCAGTGACAGAGGGATCCTCACCCCCCCCCCCCCCCCGGGGCTGTCAGTGACAGAGGGATCCTCACCCCCCCCCCCTCCGGGGCTGTCAGTGACAGAGGGATCCTCACCCCCCCCCCCCCCACCCCCGGGGCTGTTAGTGACAGAGGGATCCTCACCCCCCCCCCCTCCTTCGGGCTGTCAGTGACAGAGGGATCCTCACCCCCCCCCCCCCCCCCGGGGCTGTCAGTGACAGAGGGATCCTCACCCCCCCCCCCCCCCCCCCGGGGCTGTCAGTGACAGAGGGATCCTCACCCCCCCCCCCTCCGGGGCTGTCAGTGACAGAGGGATCCTCACCCCCCCCCCCCCTCCTTCGGGCTGTCAGTGACAGAGGGATCCTCACCCCCCCCCCCCCCCCCCTCCGGGGCTGTCAGTGACAGAGGGATCCTCACCCCCCCCCCCCCCCTCCTTCGGGCTGTCAGTGACAGAGGGATCCTCACCCCCCCCCCCCCCCCCCCCCTCCGGGGCTGTCAGTGACAGAGGGATCCTCACCCCCCCCCCCCCCCGCTTCGGGCTGTCAGTGACAGAGGGATCCTCACCCCCCCCCCCCCCACCCCCGGGCTGTCAGTGACAGAGGGATCCTCACCCCCCCCCCCGGGCTGTCAGTGACAGAGGGATCCTCACCCCCCCCCCCCCCCCCCCGGGGCTGTCAGTGACAGAGGGATCCTCACCCCCCCCCCCCCCCCGGGCTGTCAGTGACAGAGGGATCCTCACCCCCACCCCCTCGGGCTGTCAGAGAGTGAGAGTCCGGATCGCAGCCGCTTACCCCTGGTGTATTTGTGTGAGGGACCCCTACCTCATCCCCATCCCCGCAAGGTGTCTAGAGGAAAGCTGGAGAAGATTCTAATCTCAAACACTCTCCCTGGACACCACCCACAACTCGCCAGCCTTGCCTCCTTAGTTGTTTATTTAGTTTATTGAACAATTTCCTTTCTGGATAACTTCCACGCTTATGAGGCTCATAAGCCTCATTTTTTTTAAAAGATGTAATTTTCATTAATGTGTTTGTTTACACTCAATTTGCTGTGGAGTCTTTTGCTCTCTTAAGATTTTGTTTTCTTTAATAAGGCGTAAGAGAGCGACCTTAGAAAACCCCTCGTTGAAATTTCCACGTTGTTGATGTGTGAGGATCTTTAGGCGAAAACAACTGATTTGTCTTGAATCTTTAGTCTGCCGCACCTCTTGTAGAGTAGCTGTACTGTTGACTTCGGGGACTTAGTTTCCAAAATTTAATGGAAAGTGTCCCTGTGTTATTTACATAGAATAGAAAATTGTTTAGGAAAGTTTTTTTTTATTTTTTTCCGTTTTTGAATCGTTGAAATAATGGGAGGTTTGAAGAGAAAAGACGCTGCGATTTGGCAGCAAACCAAAGCACTTTTATACAGAAATTTTCTCATAAAAAAGCGGAACAAAGATCAGACTTTACAGGTAAGTGTCGTTACTTTACATCTACTCGAACTTGGATGCGTTAGTACTGCGTTAGTTTCCATATTTTCTGGGAGATATCAGATCGTGTTAAAGGTGCGTGAAACAAACTATATAAAATCCTAGCTCTGGAGGGTACATTATACCTGAGACTGTGTGAAAGATGTAACATTTTGTAAAAACTAGACCGCTTTGGTGTTTTTGTAGTTCTGTAGAATAGACTTGTGGTTATGGGACGGGCGTGTTTCTGCAATCTGTAGACATGCAGCTGGCTCTCCAGTAATGTCTCAAAAGAATCAAAATACGGAATCAGATAAGCCCCGCTGTTTACAATTATTTCAGTAACCGCATGTTTGCATATCAGCCATTAGAATAAATTATTACAGGAGCACAGTTAACAACAGCACTAGTCAGAAAAGATTGGGAGGGGGTGCAAAAATAATTAAACAATCAGAAGAATGTTGTTATCTGAAAATATGTCTGCTTTCCTGTGGACAGTTCAAAAGATGAAGTGTAATAATAATGAAAGAACAATCAAATTACTAACTTAAGTTATGGCTTGGAGTGATTGAGTTTCAATAAACTAGTGAATTGTGATCTAACAAAACTAGTGTGGCACGTGGGCAGGGTATTGAAGAAAGCAATTGGCATGCTTGCCCTCATTGCTCTGAGAATTGAGCATACAAGTTGGGACGTCATGTTGCAGCTGTACAAGCCATTGGTGAATCCACTGTTGGAATAGTGCATTCAATTCTGATTGCCCTGCTACAGAAAGGATGTTGTTAAATTAGAAAGGGTAGAGAAAAAAAAATTACAAGGATGTTGCTGGGACTGGAGGGTTTGAAATATAAGGAGAGGCTGGATAGGCTGGGACTTCCCGCCTCAAGCGACTGTGTGGAGTTTGCACGTTCTCCCCGCGTCTGCATGGATTTCCTCCGGGTGCTCCGGTTTCCTCCCGCAGTCCAAAGATGTGCAGGTCAGATGAATTGGCCATGCTAAATTGCCCGTAGTGTTAGGTAAGGGGTAAATATAGGAGTATGGGTGGGTTGCGCTTCGGTGGGTCGTTGTGGACTTGTTGGGCCGAAGGGCCTTTTTCCACACTGTAATGTAATCCAAAATTCTTTCCCTGGAGCATCAGAGGCTGAGGTGACCTTATAGAGGTTTATAAAATCGTGAGGGACATATTTCTTTTACCAAGGATGGGAGAGTTCAAAACTAGAGGGCATAATTTTAGTGTGAGAGGGGAAAGATTTAAAAGGGATCAGAGGGGCAACTTTTTTCACAGAGAGTGCATGTATGGAATTAGCTGCCAGGGGAAGTGGTGAAGGTCTGTATGATGACAGCATTTAAGAGACATTTGGACAGGTTCGTAAATAGGAAAGGTGTAGAGGGATATGAGCGAAATGCAGGCAAGTGGAACTAGTTCAGTTTAGGAGACCTTGTCGGCGTTGGACTGAAGGGTCTTTAGTTCTCTAAAGTCTCTTTAGTTCTTGCTACTGCTCGTTAGTGTGTCTTAATATATTGACTAATTTGACACTGAAGTTGCTGCCTGGACAGGGATTCTTGCTTGTAATCTGACCATGGAGTATACTACAATATCGGAAGTGAAACTACAGCTTTAGACTGCTGTATAAATATAGTGCTTCATATTTTGGATTCAAAGTGTATAATACGATGATGGTATCCCTAAATGTACAAAACCCTGGTGTGGCCACACTTGGAGTATTGCGTACAGTTTTGGTCACCACATTATAGGAAAGATGTAGAAGCTTTGGAAAGGGTGCGGTGGAGATTTACGAGGATGTTGCCTGGCATGGAGGGAAGGTCTTATGAGGTAAGGCTGAGAGACTTGAGGCTGTCTTTATTAGAGAGAAGAAGGTTGAGAGATTACTTAATTGAGAGGAACGCCCTGCCTGCAACAGTAGTAGATGGAAAAGCGCAGCAGATCAGGCAGCATCCAAGGAGCAGGAGGGCTTATGCCAGAAATGTCGATTCTCCTGCTCCTTGGATGCTGCCTGACCTGCTGTGCTTTTCCAGCAACACATTTTTCAGCTCTGATCTCCAGCATCTGCAGTCCTCACTTTCTCACAGTCGTAGATGGGCCAACTTTAAGGGCATTTAAATGGCCATTGGATAAATGTATGGATGAAAATGGAACAGTGTAGGTTGGATGGGCTTCAGATTGGTTCCATAGGTCAGCACAACACTGAGGGCTGAAGGGCCTGTACTGTTCTATGTTTTACGTCATGATGAGGTGCTTCAGTGGCTTCAAACTACACATTGTTCCTGACATTTCATATAACATTCTGGTGTCGTTGTTCACCTATTTTAAATTCAGGGCTTCCTGTCTGTCTTTCATAAGCCTTCATTTTTGATTGTCAGCTGAGCGTGATTGACTCTTAGACTCTTGACTCTGTGGTTATGCCACTGCTGGCTCATTCAGTTATATAACACTTTAAAATAGCAAAAAGGTCAAAGGCACCTCACAGAAGTACAATCAGGCAAAAACTCAGCAAGCCATATGTAGAGAAAGCTACAATTGAATCTGCTTCCACTACTCCTTTAGACAGTGATTCTTAGATAACCATTTCTCGCTGTGAATTTTTTTTTTGTTCATCTTTCCTCTGGTTCTTTTGCCATTTACCTTAAATCTGTATTTCTTAATTACTTAACCTCTTCCACAGGAAGTAGCCTCTCCTTATTTGCTTCATCAAACCCCTTCATGTTATCGACCATCTTCATCAAATCTCCTTCTCAAGCTTCGGTGCAGTAAGGACTGCAACCTTATTTACTTTAGTCTCTTCACATAACTGAAGTCTTTTGTCCCAGCTATTACTCTAATAAATCAACTCTATGCTCTTGCCTTGATATCCTTCCTAAAGAACAGCATTTAGAATTAAGCACACGATTCCAGCTTGGTTCTTGCTTTATAAAAGGTATTTTACAAGAGCTGTATGCTGTAATATTACACTGTACTTCAGACCTTTTTTTAACTGCTTTCCAGAGTAAATGTAAACAATAATAAATCTGCCATTAAGTCTATGTATTTGCACTTTTTTGTGCATAGAATTTGTTAACATAATTGTTTGATTGCACTGTTAACCATTATAACTCTCCGGTGGAAATGTAAACAGTTTCTAAAATGAAACAGTGCTAGAAGTACAAATAATTTCTAAGTAACAAACTCCAGCATTTTCAACTCACAGGCATAACATAACTAAACTGAAATATAAGGCTGCATTTAAATGAGTAATATTTGTAACAACAATACTATTCATGAATAAAAGTATAAAGTTTATGCAGACCAGTGAAGAAGTTCATATTGTCATGTTACAAGTGGGTGAAAGAGAGTCATCAGCTTCCCTCTATTTAACCGCCTCTTGGTTAGTCACAACAAATATTTTTATTTCTCTTATAGCATGTAACCATCACAATTTGATTGTTTCATTAATTTTGAAGTTGTTAATTACATTTCAAATTACAAGGTTTATTGCAATGACAAAAAGAAGAATTTTATTACCCACTACCCCGAGAAAAAAGAAAACTGCGACATCAGACACATACAAACACACAGAATAAGGTTAAAAAGAAGTGGAGAGAGTGTCTGGTGAAGACTGGAAGATAAAAGCATTTGCAGTTTAAAGTCTTTAGAGTCTTTCAGGTGTTAGATTTTAAACCTGAGGCCAATTATTTAATTGTTAACTTGCATTCTGCAGCAGTGGCAAGGTTTGTAGATCTTGAGTTGTCAGTGAATGATGGTTATCCCAAATTGATTTTTCATTGGGTACTGACTTCAAAGTTGGGAAAGCCACAGAGAGAGATTGTTTTAGAGTTCTTGCTTAAGCCATTTTCCTTGTCTCTGCTCTGCTGCTTTGAAGCACCTATTGAAATATAGTTCATTGCATTTCAAATACAGCCTCTATGACACATCAGATACCCATGTAGCTGGTTCAGTCCATCCACTGAATCCCTCGCCTCCGGATTCAACTATTCCAATGCTTTCTTGCCCATTCTTGATAAAGCTTAGCTTGCCGTATTCTATTCTGAACCATTCAGCTCATTGCTAGTCCTTATACTCGGTTGCCTATGTTCGTTTCTTGTTTTCCAGGGTCTTGAACTTCAAATAACAATCTGTGTTCAAATCCCTTAATGGTGTCAATCTCCTATCTCTGTAACCTCCTGCAGCTTTATAACTTTCTGAAACTCTGCTTGCTTCATATTCTTGCTCACCATTCATGCTAGAAATATTTTCTCATAAACCTGTTTAGAGATGTTATTACACAGCTCTGAAGCAGATGGGACTTGAACCCAAATAGGGAAGCTAATGATTAGGAGAAAGTGAGGACTGCAGATGCTGGAGTTCAGAGCTGAAAAATGTGTTGCTGGAAAAGCGCACTGTTTCAAGAGAATTGACGTTTCGGGCATAAGCCTTTCTTCAGGGAAGCTGATGACCACCATTGCATCACAAGTGCCTACCATTTATGTTATACATTAGAAGATAATTTTATTCTAACAGAATTGAAGTCCACACTTTCAATTAGAGTTTTATTTTAGTTAACACTTCATAAAACTCACAACCCACCAATTACAACTCCCCATATTCATACAACCAATTTTTACCCAATTAACCCTTAATTAGTATATCCATCACTTGTTCTGTTAGGTCTCAGGCATCCTTTCAGAACTTATTAGATGGTTACAACTTATTCCCAGCATTGATTGTTTCTACAGTATTTCAGTCATCTGGACCATATCCTTTTGAATCTCCTTCTTAAAACTCTTCACTCTGCCATTACGAGCCTCTTTAAAATAGTGTCTTTTACTATTCTGTTAGTTGCCCTTTCTAATGTCCCCAACTTTGGCTTGACATCTATTTATTTATGATTAAACTTGTGTGTAGCACTTTGAACAATTTTTCCACATTTAAGGGCATTAGTGCATGCATGCTGTTGTTAAGTGGTTGAGTCATAATGCCTTCTGAATTGGACTGGCAAGCCACAGCTCTCTTTTAAATAATGACATTCAACAGTTACATTTATTGGCCAATTTTCTGATATCAGGTGTTGGTTTTATTCAAACTAAAGATAAAAATAATTTGATGTTTGCAAATGTAGTAGGTCAGATTTGGGAAGAGGAATTGAAGATGAGCAACAAATAGTATCCTCTCATGTCATTGTCATCTTGAGAGGAAATAAAAGAAATTGGCTGCCGCAATTGCTTACTTTGTAATAAAGACTTCCAAAAAGTCAATTGCTTTTAACTGCTTTGGGAGATACTTGAGGGTACGTTCAGGTGTTGCTTACATACAACAGCA
The DNA here is from genome assembly GCF_047496795.1 of Chiloscyllium punctatum. Lineage (NCBI taxonomy): Eukaryota > Metazoa > Chordata > Chondrichthyes > Orectolobiformes > Hemiscylliidae > Chiloscyllium > Chiloscyllium punctatum. Next base: position 42,116,479 of record NC_092777.1, on the reverse strand, counting down.
GTGATGTGCATTTATATAAGAAAATGGATACTCCCTTCCAACTCCATTTTGATTTAGCCCCTGTAGTGATTGTAACAAGGTCAATCAGGTAGAACTCATAGAATATAAATTCCCTGATTGGGACTGTTAACCTGATACAATCAGGGAGCCCTGGCTGACAGATGAAAACAGAATTGTTAGACATCCTCACACTCTAAGAGCTGGCTCTGATAGAATTTCCTTGACAGTGATCTGGTTCCATGTGTAAATAAAGGTTGACTTGGTGATGGGATACCAACCTCTGTGGAGTTATTTCAGTGGTGACAAGAATAAAGCACATTTTGAAGAAACCCGCTAGCAACAGTTGTCTTTGAATTGGCGTAAACATTGCTTGTGTCATGCCATTATTTGGGAAGCTTGACTCAGGCCCAGTATGTGAAAAGAATGCATTATTCTTTCCAGGCAAATGACATTGGGGCAGATGAAAAACAACAAGTAATTCTTCTGACAGTTTGTGGACCTGGTTATTAGGAGCCTAAGTTTCCCTGAGGCACCACCTTTCAAGAATTGACGTATTTAGTCAAGGAATGTTGTGACCCCAAACCTTCTCTAATTCTAGACTCAGCAATCTGAGAATTAGGGGTCTCCATATCAGGATTTTTGACCAGGTGAAGATGAATGGCAGAGGCATGTGACCCATGAGATGCAGGGAGACTATTTGGTATGTGGGATTAATGATGTAATCATGCAAAAGTGCCTATTAGTTGAAGCCCAACTGGACTTCAAACAGGCACTACAACTGGCTTTATCATTGGAAAATGTGGCAAGTGGAGTGTATTCCGATAGATATGGACACCCTCACCAATATGACTGAGCTCAGGGAATACCACTTGAGTGCAGACAATTGCATAACCTCATTCAGGACATATCCTGAACAGAGGGACTCTAGGTCAGTCCACAACAAAATCCCAAAACAAAGCCAAGCCTCAGCTAAATGGTTAAAATTTTCTTCAGGATCTGGCCAGCAAGCCATTGTACTTGCTGCCAGTATCTAGACATGAGACAGCAAAAGAGTCCCGCTAGATCTAAGTTGAGCAAGAGAACTCATAGGTTGGATTCCAGGAGAGTGCACACCCTGGAAAGTCCACCTACATTAGCAGTGTCAGAAACCAATCATAATAAATGTCTGGTTCAACGGTCACAAACAAAAATAGAAATTGCTGGAAAAGCTCAGCATGTCTGGCAGCATCTGTGGAGAGAAATCAGAATTCACATTTTGGGTCCAGTGGCCCTATCTCAGAACAGTGCCCTAGCTCTCACTTATGTACCGAAGCTTAAGCCTTTCCTTGGACTGGGAATTATTACAGAAAGTTCATACATGACCTCATCTCCATTCTGGTAATTTTACATCAACTCTTACAAAAGGGTCAGCCTCAGAAATGGTCTTATATCCAAGTGAAGTGAAGAAATAGCTGTCATCCTTCAAGGTGTTGGCACACTATGATCCCAAGTGGGATCTGGTATTGACGTGTGATGCCTCCCCATATGGCATTGGAGTAGTATTAGGTGATGGGTGGCCAGATGGAGAGGAACACCCAACAGCATATGCATCCAGGACTTTTGCTAATGCAGAGCAGAAATACACCCAAATAAAGAAGGAAGGTTTGGCAGTCATATTTGGAGTTATGAAGTTCCACCAATACCTTTACAGATGTAGATTTGCTAGATCTACTTAAAGAGGATAAGGCAGTGCTACCCATAGCGTCAGGCCAGGTTCAGCAGTGGACTCTAATACTGAATGCATTTAGTTACAAGTTGGAACACTGTCCAAGAAACCAAGTTGCAAATGTGGATGCATTGAGCTGCCTCCGCTGGGAGATACACCACTGGCGGTACTAATACTGGAAAAGTCTGTAATAGTTTAAAATTTTCTGGACACGCTTCCAGTCACACCTCACAATATCAGATTTTGATGGCACAGAAAGATCCAGTCCTGGCTAAACTGAAACAGCTGGTGGTGATGGGGGTAACCAAAGGGCTGTCCCAACCAGAATTAAAATCTTTTTATATCCGAGAGACCAGATCACAGTAAATGATGGCATATTATTATGGGGAGAAAGAGCGATTGTCCTGAGCAAAGGTCATTATTAGAGACTGCTGAACTCCAAAAGAGTCATCCAGAGGTTTCCAAATGAAGATGTTGACAAGAAATTACATTTGGTGGCCAGGATTGGATGCAGACATAGCTGCATTGGTGGGGCAGTACCCATGTACCAAAACAAACAAAAAATACCACCAGCAGCTCTCCACACATTTGTAGGAATGGCTGCAGTAAATCCTCGACTGTATTGCACGTTGACTATGCAGATCTTTTTATGGGTTTATTGTTCTGAGTTATTGTGGATACTGACTGAAAGTAGCTGGGTGTGCATAGAGTTCATTCCATCAAACACGGGGACGTTGACCAAAAAAACTGCATGCATCTTTTGCAATACAGACTTGCAGATGTATTTTTCATAGATAATGGGCCATCGTTTACCAGCAGGGAATTTGAGTATTTCCTAAATACAAATGGCATTTGACAAATAGGAACAGTTCCATACCATCCATTGTTGAATGGTCTGGCAAAAAGAACAGTCCAAATTTTGAAGGCAGGCTTAAAGAAACAGCCTCCAGCTTCGCTAGATACCAAACTGTCACAGTTCCAATTTGATAATAGGAGCACCTCTCATACAACTACAGGGAGAGTTGCTAAAGGGGAGAAATCTCTGCACAAGGTTACATCTGATCTTCCCAGACCTGGAAGGGGGAGGGTGAAATGGCATCAGGAACACCAATGCTGGACACAAGACTCTGCTAAGTGAGAGCGACAGTTTACTTTAGGGTATGAAGTTTGGTGTAGCATCCATGGGAATGACCCTGCATGGGTAAGAAGTCTGTTCGTCACAAGGTCAGGTCGAGTGATGTGTAACATTAGGTAGGTACAATGGTCCTGAACAAGCACATGGACCATATGAAAGCAACAAACTTGCAAGCAGAATGGGAGCAAAACATGTCCAGCTCCTCAGAAAAGTTGGAAAGGCTGTCGGAACCTGTGGGTTCTCCGACTCTGTCAAGCGTTGTAGATGTCACTGCCTTGATGCTTTTGCTGCTTGAAGAAGACAATGAGTTTCTTCCAAGATGCTCCTGGCATAAGAAGCAAGCTTCTGTGTGTTACACGCCGCCCATATCCAAGGCAGAGTTGGAGGAACCTGACCCAGTGCCAAAATGCCTCAGGAGAAGCTGCAGTAAAAAAAAACGAATTGGCCTATGTCCTCGGACTCAATAGGGGGTGAGATGTAGTGATTGTAATGAGGTCAGCCAGATGGACCTTATAGAATATGAGTTCCCTGATTGGGGCTGTTAATCTGGTCCAATCATAGATACCTGGCTGACAAATATCAAAAGGAATGTCAGACATCCTCACACTCCTGAGAGATGGCTGTGAGGGAGCTGGATTAGTGTTAAAGGACTTCTGACATGTAAATAAAGGGTGACCTGGTGATGGGATACCAGCCTTTGTGGAGTTTTGTCAGCCCTCTTCCCCTCTTCCTACCTCTCCTTTACCTTTGATGGTTTGCATTGCTCTTATTGGACTTTGCATCTCAACTATTCAGTTGGAAGTATTGGTAATTTACTGTTGGAGTTTGGAGAAAAAATATTCAGTTGTGTGCAAGAGCACTTCTGAATAAAAGGAAAGAAACATTGATCCTTCACATTTCCCCCTTTGACTGGGACAGTGCTTCCCAACCTGTTGCTCTCTGTGAACCCATTTTGAGGCTTGAAAATTGTCACAACCATTCAATAAGGACTATGAGTGTGGGAGGATGACTAATTTAGCTGTTACAACCTCTTCTGAGCTCCATGACAGTCATTGCTGCCTCAGAGCTCATTGCCCTAAAATTCATGCTCACCACCTTATTTGGCATCCCGAAACCTATCCTGAAGATCTGAATTAGAGCTTATGTTTTCACGTTGTGTTTATGTTTAAAGTAATAATTGATCCCAAGTCATTTCATTGAAATGTCGTCAAACAGAATTTGACAGAAAATTATTTTTAAAGTATGTCTTGGTATTTTGCTATGCGGCATGAAATTGGAGGAAATAGAGAGCGGAGGTGTTCTTTATAGCTGGGTGTCTGACCATGTGCACTTAGCTTAAATATGCAGCTTTATTCTTGTTCAAAACAAATGCCTAGAATAAGAAGCAAGCCAAAACTGCATGTTTTCAATGCATTGAGAATTTTTAAACAAAACAATTGTGCTAAAGTGCATGATAATGCGTGTATCATTTGTGAGTGTTCTGTCTGTCGCAAAAGTCCCCTTTTCAGATCTGTGACTTCAATTTGTGACCTTGTTGCAGCATAATTATTTATGCCAATCATTGCTCTTTTTTGTGGTTACTTTGTAGATATGTATTTTGGTTTAAGCTAACTTTTATTTTTTCTGTTTCCACTGTTAAGAATAAAGGTGCATATTTAGGTACAATACCAAGATAGTTCACATAAACTAAAAGGTTTAAAACTATGACTGCACATGCTTGCATTTCAGGAAAATGCAAAAACAATGCAGGATATGACTAAAACTGAAAGATGGTCCAGAGTACCTTCAATTGCAGTAGGTTAGCACACTTTGTAAATAGCAGAGTGGCTTCCTGTAGAAGCCTTTTAAACATTAGTAAAAAGATTATTTAATTCTCTGTAGTGACATTATCTGCTACTCACTGACAGTATGAGGGAAACAGATCTCTTGAGCTATATCCTGCTATATCACAGTTCTGAAGTGGAACTAATCATATTTGAAACTAATATTTTTTGTTATGTGCAACAATCTGGAAAATTGCTGGCATTTAGAGTTAAAGGCTTTATTTCTTTAGATATATTTTAAACTTCTAAACTCAGCCAAAACCAGCTGTAAAATGGAGTCTACAGGTATATTCCCCTCACTCTTAGTGAAATGGCATCCTGGTGTACTGGTGCAAACTAGGCCCACTAATCGGATTTTAACCAAAGGTTGAGCAGGTAAGGCTTCGTGTCTAGCTGCCAGGTAAAGGCAGGTCAAAAGCTGGTGGGTGAACATAGAAATCCTAAAAGGTAAGAGGAAATCTTTCCTTTGTTGGCCTTTCAGAAGCAGGAGTGGACTCCATGTGGAATATTATGGCCTTCTCTACACAGCATTCTTTACGTACCTTAACTCCAGTGAGATTCACCCATGATCCCTGTCATGAATTATATTGTTACCAGCAAGTATACTTTTGATGCCAACTAACAGACTCCACCCTCTCAATTATATGTTCTGTGTGGATGAGTAATTGACTAGTTGTGTGAAAATGAGGTTTAGGAGTCAAAATTCTAAAATCTAGACATATGCAAGTCCAATTTTAAAGAGTTAACATTGAACCCTATTGTCCTAACTATTGGATTGTTACTTGAACATATCCTGTTTGCAATATGTTTAGTTTTTAAAGTTTGCAGGAAAAATGGAAGTAGTAATTTTAAAAATTCTTTTGCAGGAATTGCTTTTACCGCTCTTTTTAGTTTTTGCTTTGGTTTGCTTAAGTGTGCTTGTCCCTCCACAACTGTACTTGAAGACACTCACCAGTGAGCCAGAGGAGCTGGATAATTTTGTACAACTGGACTACAGACTTGGTTATACACCAGTGAACAATCACACCAAGGAAATCATGGCGGAAGTAGGGGCACTACTTGGTGAGCATCAAATGTAGTCAGATAAAAGCGCATTGTGCTAAATATTAAACATGTGGTAGTGAAATTTGTCAGATAAATCATATTCTGCTGTGACTAAACCCATATTTAACTGAACGTAATGTAGACTGAAAGCCTTCAGTTACAATTTTACAAAGATTTAATACGAGCAAGCTTTATTGTTGGTCTTTTCATAGGCATAGTCTTCTTGAAGTCTACTGCAGGGCCACAGCTGTGTTTCCAGTTTTGTCTTGTGACGTGACCCATCATATTACTGATTTTAGATTGATTTGTAGACACCCTTTATTCACCTTTACAAATAAATTTCATAGAGTGCATTAAAATAGGATTGCTCATAATTTATGACTATTGTACTTGTCGTGGACAAGTATTTCTAATGGATGGTAGTGGAAATTAAAACCTCATTAAACCTAATTTTTGTCTTTCACATATAAGTTTTTATTTCTGTGGGATGTTGTTTCTGAATCTCTTCATGGTATCCAGAGAAGCAAAGAAGAGAACCGTTAAAATGCTGACAACTCCAAGGAATTCTGAGCTCCCAGGGTTAAGATTTAACATTAACAGTAGTGTTACGACAGAGGGGTAAACTGTCCTGCTTAATTTAGAAACAGCAACACAGAAAAGATTTATCCTGTGCAGTAATCTGTAAAAATTCGAATGGCCAAGAACTATGTAAAGTAAAAATTAACAACTTTATTTCATGAAGTATAACAGGTAAAATTAATTAAAGCTACTTACCATTCCTTATTCTAACTTATCTGTTACCTTCCCTTCTGTAATACTAGTTTGATAAAACTCCCAATTAAGATTTACAAAACAACACTTCTTATCTCAAAACCAGGCAGCTTAAGTTGTTGTCTTTAGTTTTTGCCGTATCTTCTTATCCCCTTGTTAAGAATTTTTGCATCACAGGTTACTGATTGAAAAGGAACTTTTAAGAGAGAATTTTTTTTCAAGCAGTCTGTTACATGCTAGGATTTGGCAGTTCTCCTCTCAACTGTTTAATTTCCCTCGATCTTATACACCAGAGCATCAGATTGTGTCATTTGCTTTTAAGGTTGTCAATATACTCAATTTAAACTTGATTGGAAATTGGTATTTTTTCGGGGTATAATTTAAACTGATTTGCCCAATTCAAATTTGTTTTTGTCTCCAGACAACTGAGCTAATCAAGTTGTTCAACCAAGTGTTACATAAATTGTTGCCTCATTGAGAACACTTGATGCTGTGTCTGGTAGTTCTGCTGCTTTTAACTTTCTCAAAGTACACCCACATCTTCATAATAGTAGCAATTCATCTTGTGATGCTGAAAGATATGCTGATGTTTAGAAGTTGGGCATTTATTATTGGAAAGTTAAATATTCTTGGTATATTAATATTCCTGAATCTTTGAAATTTTATTTCGCATTGTATTCTATTTTTCCTCACTTTTCTATTTGTTGCTATTTTAATAATTCACCCTTCAAAATATTCTATACTTCAAATATTTTATAGTACTTAAAAATGATTTACACAATATGACTACATAATAGAACTTTTAAATAAAAAATATTTTCTTGCCACTTATCCAAAAAAATGGTTTCAAAGGCTGCCTTTCAGCCACTGGATTATTGGAATATTGAAATTTGACCTGTTTATCCTATCAAATGGCAGAGCAAGCTTAAGGGACTGAATGGCCTTTTCCCCCTCTCAATTTGTATGTTATATATTACTGAAGAAATTGAATAAATCCACTGCTGAATTTTCCCCTCTTATGGGGTGGCACGAAAAATGGCAAAAAGGGGGGAATACTTAAGTTGTTTGGCCCTTGTGAGAAACTCACCCCTTCTTGCCACTTTATGAATTAAAGTCTTGATGAAAGATTCCATAGGGGACTTTCTTGACTTATCATCAGTCATTCATTAATGATCACTTAATAGTCTCAACTCACCATATTCCCAATTATATGTTTTCCCAGTGGGTCAAAAACATGTTCCTATTTCTCAGCTGTGAAATGAGGGCAATTTGTCTGCCAGGTTGGTGGGCTCCATTACCCCAATTTGGGAGTACTCAGACATTCTTGATGTGTTGGGGGCAAGGTGATAGCCACTGAAAGCCACCTCCCCCACTCCTTGCCTCTGACCCTATCTCCCTGTGACCCCCACCCTGCAACAGGGCTATACAAATTATTTAGCATTTGCTACTGGATCGTCTGTGATAAAATCTTATGCCTGTATTCATTTTTTGTATTGAGCAAGTCAGCAACCTATGGTTGGTAACATTTACAGACTTTGGCAACATTACATTCTGTCTTGGAATAAGGGAAGGATCTGTTGCAAGGTTTTTGATAGGTTACACAGGACAGATCACAGAAGAGGAGTTCAAAGAAGACAGGTAATGTATGATACTGTCAGCTATTGGAGAAGAAGACAGAAACTTCATGTTAGGGAGTACTGCTGATACCTGTACTGTTCAGATATTCAGGTTTTATGTAGTGAGTGTTCAGGAAAATGCTGAGATGTGCAAGGACTCAGAAGAAGCCATGTGCAACTAATAGCTCAGTACAGTGAGTGTGGGAATTGAAAAGTCCATAAGCAATATTTTCTGGATGCAAATGATCAGACCTCAGAAATATCCAGGAGTAGTACTGTCTTGGCTAAGCTTGATGTTTGCGAAATGTTGGAGTTCTGCCTGTGAGGGCAACAGTTTTCAGGATCCAGGGAGCACAGACCTGGCTAAGGAAGTTGATTGACCATAACTGGAGCAATCATTGAGGCAATCCATGGCACTCAATGGAGTGATTCTTGAGAACGAGGCTGAAAGCTAGATTGTCAAAAGTGAAGGATTGTGATCCCTTGTGAAGTTTAATGAGATTTAATGACTTATAGTGTCATTCCTTTAAGAGGGGAGTTGTTGAGAAATATGTAGGATCCATCTAGATTACATTTGCTAATTGATGCACTCTGTGGTGTTTTCAGTCACAGTCTGTGATCCATATTTGCCATAGGTTCATTTTGAGTGTTAGAAACACTGTCTGACATTATATAGTAATGTTAATTAACATTTATTTCAAATTATGAAATCTTGCGGCTTTATTCTCTTATTAAGTCTCCTGGATCTATTTTATTTATTTTATTTGATTTATTTTAAAGCTAAAAGTTACTGGTCCCCAGCCAGATTGTAACATCAATGCCACTGCCTGATCCAGGATTAAGACATTCCTAAGGAGTAAACCTGGGATGGCAGAGCTTAGACTGATGTCTGATTAGTCATTTAGGATGCTAGTATCAAGGTCTGCATTAGCCTTGAAACTCACCTACGCTTCCCTGTTAGTTCTTAAGTGCTGATTGGTGTGTGATTGGGTGATTTGTCTCAGCAGTTGCATAGCCTCTTAGTCATCACACAACACACCCATTCCCAGACTGACTGAAAATGGGAAAATTATGGCTAGTAATTTTGCTGGCCTCTCTGTGGGATATTAATGCAAAATCGATTACTTTGTTTTTGCAGTTAATAGCATTACTTGCTTTGATAATGCAGTTGAATTATTGTAATGACTAAAAAGTGACAAAATTAGCTTTCTTATATATTAAATTATATTTTACAGCTTAGTTCCCAAAATGGTTCACTAGATCATTATTTTACCATCTTTTAGGTGGGTAGGCCTAGATTGTATTTAAAATATATAATTATTATCAAGTTGGTTTGTTTTATTCAATCATGGGACTTACAGCATTTATTACCTATCCTTAATTGCACTTGAGAAGATGGTGGTGGGCTGCCCTCTTGAACCATGGGAAGAGTAGTTATACCATTGTGCTTTTAAGAAAGGAATTTCAGGATTTTGACCTAGCAACATTGAAGGAACTGTGATATAGTTCCAAGTGGACAGGGTGGCTTGGAGGACAACTTGCAGTAGATGACGTACTAATATGTCTGTTGCCCTTGTCCTTTGAGCTGGAGGTCACAGGTTTGGAAGAGGTTTGTTTGTTTTATTCATTCACGGGATGTGGGCATTGCTGACTATGTCAGCATTTATTACTCATCCCTAATTTTCCACAAAACAATTAAGAGTCAATCACATTCTTGTTGGTCTGGAGTGATGTAGTAACTCCTGAGACCGATAAGGATGGCTGTTTCCTTCTCTGAAGGGCATTAGTGAACCAGATTGGGATTTGCAACAATTGGCAATGGATTCATGGTCATTATTACACTCTTAATTCTAAACTTTTATTGAATTAAAATTCCACCAACTGCCATGGAGGGATTTGAACCCAAATCCCCAGAACATTACTTGAGCCTCTAGATTACCAGTCTAGTGACAAAATCACTAAGCCATCACCTTCCCTTGAAAGAACTTTCAGTACCTGCAATACACCTTGTAGATGGAACACTCTACTGTCACTGCATGTCGTTGGCAGAGAGAGTGAGTGTTGAAGATACGAATGATGTTCCAATCATGTAGGATGCTTTGTCTTGGAAAATGTTGAGTTTCTTGAGTGTTGTTGGATCTGCAATCATCCATGCGTGTGGAAAGTATTCTATCACACTCCTGAGTTGTGCCTTGTGGATGGTGAATAGGCTTTGGCTGATAGTTGAGTTTCCTCTGACCTGATTTTCTAACAATGTTATTTATATGGCTGGTTCAGTTCAGTTTCTGTCAGTGATAGCCCCTAGGATATTGCTAGTGGGTGATTTAATAATGGCAATGCAATTCAATGTCAAAAGGTGATGGTTAGATTCTCTCTTATTGGAGATGGTCATTGCCTTGCATTTGTGTGTTATGAATGATAGCCCAAGCCCAAGTCTGGATGCTGTCTAGGTCTTGTTGCATTTGAACATAGTCTGTTTCAATATCTGTGGTGTCATAAATGTTGCTGAACATTGAGTAGTCATCAATGAAAGGCTCCTCTTCTAGTTTCATGATGGAGGGAAAGTCATTGATGAAGTAGTTGAAGTTGATTGGGCTTGGTACATTACCCCATTGAAGTCCTGCAGATATGTCCTAAGATGAGATGATTGGAAAGAACGTCGCAACTGTTTCATCATCAAAGCATTCTTGAATGAGGAAGCCATGTTAAGAAGTGTTACAGAGCTGAGTTTTTACTGTAATCATATTAATGACATAACAGTTGATAATTTTTTCTCATTTTAGAAATGGCACCTTACGGATTCAAAGATGAACAAGCAATGGAACAAGCTTGCTGTTCACATACCTCTAGACCATTGTTGGGAGTTTCGTTCATCAATTCTTTCTCTTATCAACTTCGGTATCCCTACAATAAAGTTCCACGTACCAATGAAAGGATTGACTTCATCGATGAGAAAGGTGACATGACTGAAAGTGCTTTTTTTTCTGCCTCCCTACCTCTCTTTTTTTTCCTGTAGGCTCTTCTAGAAGTCCGTCTCTTTGACAAATATTTTAACCATCCCACATCATATTTTTAATTCAGTTTTTGTCCATTCGTGCTTCTATATTAAAAGCTATGCAAAAGCCACAAAACCATATAAATACAAGTTGCTGTCAAAAAAGGAAATATTGTGAAGGATACATTTTCTTCCTTTACAGTTGATTCCTGCAAAGAATCTTGCATGATGTTAACATTTTCCAGGGAAAATGTTGAATTAAGTTGCCCTCAGCTGTAAAAAAGGATACTGGGAAAATGTAATGAAATCAAGAATTACCATTGAAAGTTACTTGATTGTGTTTGAGAGTGGCATGTCACTGGTTGTGTACCTGATGGAGGTGTGTTCAGTCTGCTGTGAATTATGTGCACATCAGCTGATAACTGCTAAAGAACCTTAACTGATGAGACTAACCCTGAATTCAGGAACTGTGGTTGGGATCCAATTTAGATGTGCTGCTCTGAAGGTGTTATGGCATTGAAATATAGTTCATTTTCTTTACATCTTGAAATCTGTTAGATAAACACTGGTTGTAAGTCTGGTCCAATTCTCCAAACAATAGAAAAAGCAAACTTAATGGAGTTAAGTCCATTTTATTCATCTGGGTTTATGATGTAACTCATTACCTTGTATGTCATGTGGGCTAGCTTTTGGCTTTAACTTAATTCTTGTCATTAGCATTGTATTATTCGTCTTGTTTTCTCATTTCGGCTTCACAATTTACAACCGTTATATTCACGTTAAGATTAATTTATTTCAGTAAAGGTATATGTTAAAAATGACAAATATGGATATGACTGTTGTAATGATTTGACTGGTCGCAGGGTGTAAATATACATTGTAGTTGCTACTTTTACCGCGTTTTCTGAAAGGGACAGTTGTTTCTTGCCCTTGCTTTGGTGGCATATCTTGGATCTAACTCAGCTGTTAAAGCACAATGGGAAGGGGGATAATTTTGATGATGGTCAAATGATTTCTGCAGGTGGAGGATGATTATGGTACCCACATGTCTACATTCAGAATAAAACCTATAAGTAACTAGATTTGCAGCTGCATCATTACATTCCAAGTCATGAGCATGCATAAGTTTCCACAGAAATCTGTCTTGTATCCTCTTTCTATCTGTGAAATCTATGTGAATTTTGTGTCCATGAGACCATAAGATCATAAGATACAGGATCAGAATTAGGCCATTCGGTTCATTGAGTCTGCTCCATCATTCACTCGTGGCTGATTTGTTTCTCAACCTCATTCTTCTGCCTTTCCCTTGTAGCCCTTGATCCCCTTACTAATCAAGGACCTATCTATCTCTCTCTGAAGACATTCAATGATTTGGCCTGAACGGCAATGAATTATGCAGTCATCTCAGTTCTAAACTTTCTCTTCATTCTGAGGCTGTTGGTCCTAGATCTCTCTTACTAGAGAAAAAGTCTCCATTTGTACTCTATCCAGGCATCTCAGTATTCTGTAAGTTTCAATGACATCCCCTGTCAACTTCCTCAACTCCATCGAGTACAGATCTACAGTCCTAAACCACTCCTCATATGACAAGCCCTTCTTTCCTGGGATCATTCTTGTAAACCTCCTCTGGACACCTCCAACACAAACACATTCTTTGTTAGATACGAAGCCTAAAACTGCTTACATTATTTCTAATGCGATCTGATCAGAGTCAGCTTGAGCAGCACATCCTTGCTCTTGTGTTCTAGTCCCCTTGATAGGAATTCTAACATTGCATTCGCCTTCATAACTGAAAGCTGAACCTGTGTGTTAACCCTAAGAGAATCCTGAACTCGGACTCCTAAGTCCCTTTGTGATTCAGATTTCAGATAACATGAATAGTTGTTGTCCCAAAACTGACCTCTGTGGAACTGCACTGTTCAGCAGCTGGTATCCTGAAATAGACCCTCCCACTAATCTTTACTACATAGTATGCATTTTCTTTTGCTTTTATGTTGCTCCGACTTTCTTTGTCAGCTATGTTGCCTCATCCTCCCCTTGGTATGTTTTTTCTTCCATGGGATATTTTTGCTCTGTCCCCCCAATTACCCCGAAACTCCTCCCATTGCTGCTCCACCATCTTCTCTGCTAGCTCTCTTCCAGTCAACTCTGATCAGCTCCTCCCTCATGTCTTTGTAGTTACCTTTACTCAGTTCTAATACCTGAATCCAGCTCCTCTGTCTCAAACTGTAGGGCGAATTCTATCATATTACGGCCACTATCCTGTAATGGGGTCCTTCACCTTCACCAACATTATACATCACCAAATCCAGAATAACCTGTTCCCTAATGGGTTGGACACAGACTGCTCCAAAAATCCATCTCGGCTATGCCTGAAGTTAGATTGCTGATCTTTTACATACTCTGTGTCCTATTATTTTCTTCTGGAAACTTTAATAAGCTCTCCTGAGTTCTCCCCCATTTTAACTTGTTTAAAGTTCTTGTGTCCACTCTATTTAACCTTTCCACTAGGATCCTGGATTCAAATTGGTTCAGGTGACACCCATCCCAATCATACAGTTCCTTCCTTTCCCGGTACTGATGCCCGTGCCTTACAAAATGAAACCCCTCTTTATCATAGCATTGTTTAGCTGAGTTTCTTGATTAATAGTCGAGATAGTACGACTAGATCATCGCCTCCCATGTAATTTAACGAATGACTACCAGTTTATGCTTCAGTTTAGAGTCATAGAGATGTACATCATGGAAACAGACCCTTCGGTCCAACCCGTCCATGCTGACCAGATATCCCAAACCAACCTAGTCCCACCTGCCAGCACCCGGCCCATATCCCTCCAAACCCTTCCTATTCATATACCCATCCAAATGCCTCTTAAATGCAGCAATTGTACCAGCCTCCACCACAGTTTCTGGAAGCTCATTCCATATATGTACCACCCTTTGCGTGAAAAAGTTACCCCTTAGGTCTCTTTTATATCTTTCCCCACTCACCCTAAACCTATGCTCTCTAGTTCTGGACTCCCCAACCCCAGGGAAAAGACTTTGTCTATTTATCCTATCTATGCACCTCATAATTTTGTAAACCTCTATAAGGTCACCCCTCAGCCTCCGACGCTCCAGGGAAAACAGCCCCAGCCTTTGCAGCCTCTCCCTGTAGCTCAGATCCTCCAACACTGGCAACATCCTTGTAAATCTTTTCTGAACCCTTTCAAGTTTCACAACACCTTTCCGATAAGAAGGAGACCAGAATTGCACGCAATATTCCAACAGTGGCCTGACCAATGTCCTGTACAGCTGCAACATGACCTCCCAACTCCTGTACTCAGTACTCTGACCAATAAAGGAAAGCATACCAAATGCCTTCTTCACTATCCTATCTACCTGTGACTCCACTTTCCAGGAGCTATGAACCTGCACTCCAATGTCTCTTTGTTCAGCAACACTCCCTAGGACCTTACCATTAAGTGTATAAGTCCTGCTAAAATTTGCTTTCCCAAAATGCAACACCTCGCAGTTTGTTGGTTAAAAATTTCTGGTTGTCTAACATTTTTATCTGTTAACTACATTTAGATTTCTAAGTGTCCATAAGATACTCATTTTCATGTAAAATGTAATAACTTTGTCAAGCGTACATTCTTCAGTTTTGTTTTCCTTTTACTGGTTTAAACTTAAGTCTTTAGAATTGGGCACCAAATATAAACTCAATAAAACTGCCCTTGCTGCATGTGGTAATATACATGTATGTAGAAAAATCTTTTTAGTTTAGAAAATAGTGATAGAAAAATTAAATGCTCTGAGTAATTTTGATTATATGAAAATATTGTTACTTCATATTAAAAAGATTGTCTTCTAATAAATTTATCCCAGCAAGTTGCCGTTTGGATTCTGCCTCCTTAAGTCAACTGAAGGACTGTCCTGGTGCATTGTACCTCTTATCAGGATTTGCAACAATACAAAAACATATTGATGTTGCCATCATTAAGGTTAGTCTAAAGTAAATAAGTTGAGTCAAAAGCTTGCATAAGGTGAAAGGTCTAGTGTCTGATAGATTGCAGAAAACCTTGGAAACTAACATCCTTATATTACACTTGGATGTAATGATGTGTAATGAGTGCTGTTATGCATAATATATAATGAACCAAAGAAAACTTACAATTGGCTAATAGTCTAAAACCCAATCCATTGATTAAATATTACTTGACCATAAATATGGAACCTTAATATGACAGACTTTGCACAAGATTTGTTCATAAACTAAAGTTTATTTTAACATAAGTAAGTAAATTTTAAAACTAAATCAGTGTAATAGAAATTACTTTTTCAACAAAAACAGAAATTGCAGGAAAAATTCAGAAGGTCTGGCAGCATCTATGGGAAGAAAGCAGAGTTAATATTCAAGTCCTTTGACTCTTCATCAGAACTGAGTTGATCACCTAATTTTGATTTGATTTGATTTATTATTGTCACATGTACTGCGATATAGTGAAAAGTATTGTTTTGTGTGCTGTCCAGGCAAATCAAAGTACCCTGATGTATTATTTAAGGTATAAAACGGATTTCAGAATATTTTTAAACTTGTTTGTATTTCTGGAAATTATCTAAGAATTTCACACATTTAATACAGTGAAAAGGACCTAAGTTTCTCGCAGGAGCATTTCAAACAAGTTTTATCAGTATCACATAATAGATACTTAATATTAAGCCAGATGACCAAAAGCTTGGTCAAAAATGTCAGTTTTGGGAAGATTGTACAAGGGAAAAGAGATAAGAAAGCAGAAAAGTTTCAAGAGTGAATTCCAGAGCTTAACATTATGGAGGTTCAAAGTGTGGTTGATAATGATAGATCAACTGAGTTCTTTGCACTTACTAGGTTGGAATTGCCGAATTAAGAATAGGCCTCAATTATCTCGGATATTTTTCAGAGACCTCAGATGTCTCAGTAAAACTACTGGTAGTTACAGAGTTAGAAAATCAAGGTGAAGAAGAGCTTGGAAACAAGAATGAGAATTTTTGAAATTGATTTGTTGCTTGACCTGGAGCCAATGTAGGTCAGAGAGGACTGCGGTGTTAGGTAACTTCATGTAGAATGTGAATAGTAAGGGTTTTGTGTTGTCTCAAGTTTATGGACAATAAGAAAGGGAGGCTAATCAGGAGTGTGTTAGAACAGTCAGGTTTACAGGTAATGATGTAACGAAAAGAATTTCAACAGCAGATGAGCTAAGTCAAGGCAGAGTTGGATCATGTTATGGAAGGAAATAGGCTATCTTAATGATTTTGTAGTTAAGACGGTGGAAGAACGTTGTGGTCAAATATGACAAAGCAGCAGACAATCTGGTTGAACATTACACAGCTATCAGGGAAAAATGGAGTCAGTGACTGGGGAGTGATGTTTGTGGTAAAAACAATGACTGCAGATGCTGGAAACCAGATTCTGGATTAGAGTGGTGCTGGAAAAGCACAGCAGTTCAGGCAGCATCCGAGGAGCAGGAAAATCGACATTTCAGGCAAAAGCCCTTGATGTTTGTGGCAGGGTCCAAAGACAATATTTAATTGGAAGACATTTCTGTTGATCCAGAACTTGATGATGGACAAATATAGCAGAAATTAAGAAATACGAAGGGTCAAACAATGCAGTGCCG
Source organism: Chiloscyllium punctatum (assembly GCF_047496795.1). Lineage (NCBI taxonomy): Eukaryota > Metazoa > Chordata > Chondrichthyes > Orectolobiformes > Hemiscylliidae > Chiloscyllium > Chiloscyllium punctatum. Next base: position 42,099,751 of record NC_092777.1, on the reverse strand, counting down.
GATACCACCAGCATAAATTAGACATTCACAATGCTTTCAGTTGATATATCTGGCACATAGGTGAGAAATCAGAGGAGACAAAGGGCAAATCCTTAACAGGCATCAGAGGTATTGGAATTTGGATGGGGGTTAGCCATTTCAAATGATTCTTTAGCCTGTACAGGTAGAATTTGAATAGTTGAATATAATCTGTCCCAACTGGTTAACAGTGAAGAAGATGGTGTGATCATTCATGAAAAACAATGCAGACAGGTTTAGAAGGTTGAGGAGGAATACCTTACCATTGTCACAGTCGCAAATGTATTTTGTAATGGAACCAATTGGCAACAAGTGTTTCACAAGGTGTAAATTTGCAATACTAGGTTGTCTGAGTTGTTGTATTGAATTGACAAAGCTTTCACATTTAATCATAGATATTATTTCCATGGCCAGAAAATGGCTGTCATTCAATATAGGTGATTATTACTCTTGTTTGTACAGTTAGCTTCTTAATGTTAGAAAAGCTTTGTTGGCTGGATGGCTAAGATAAAAGGTAGGGAGGAGGGACTTGGGGGAGGGGCGTTGGGAATGCGATAGGTGGAAGGAGGTTAAGGTGAGGGTGATAGGCCGGAGAGGAGAGGTCGGGAAGAAGATTGCAGGTCAAGAAGGCGGTGCTGAATCCGAGGGTTGGGACTGAGATAAGGTGGGGGGAGGGGAAATGAGGAAGCTGCAGGGATGAATGCAGATTTCTCCAGCTTCCTCATTTTCCCCTCCCCCCACCTTATCTCAGTCCCAACCCTCGGACTCAGCACAGCCTTCTTGACCTGCAATCTTCTTCCCCACCTCTCCTCTCCGGCCTATCACCCTCACCTTAACCTCCTTCCACCTATCGCATTCCCAACGCCCCTCCCCCAAGTCCCTCCTCCCTACCTTTTATCTTAGCCTGCTTGGCACACCTTCCTCATTCCTGAAGAAGGGCTTATGCCCGAAACGTCGATTCTCCTGCTCCTTGGATGCTGCCTGATCTGCTGCGCTTTTCCAGCAACATATTTTTCAGCTGTGATCTCCAGCATCTGCAGTCCTCACTTTCTCCCCTATGTAGTCTATTGGTCATCATTGTTAATTGTACTATGCAGCTGGGCTAAAAGCTGGATCAAATTTTGTTCACAGTCTGAATCTATTATTTTTCCAAGCATTGGAAAAAAATACAGTAACACATTTGTAAAATTGTAATTTTCTAAGTTAAAATTGAAATGATCAAAATGGATTTGTACTAGTTTTTTTTATTAAATTTCCCACGTTTCTATCTTACTATACTTAACAGCTTCCATTTCTGTTTACAGACCCAAACCAATTATTCTGTCTGGAAGGATATTCTGCCTCTACACATACAAATGATGGGCTTACCAAGTCATGTTGGTGCAGATATCTTTTCACATTTTGTCACTTCTCTCTATTTTGTTATTGCTTTTGTACCCTTTATCAATTTTCTGCTGATCAACCTTGTAACAGAAAAAAAGGAAGTGAAAGATGTGATGAAGGTGATGGGACTGTATGACTCTGCGTTCTGGTGAGCCAAAATGAGTTCTTTACTTTGTGCATTAGTTAAAATAAGTGTTATGCAAACTTTGGTACTGGTTTTCTTTTCAGAGGAACCACAAATGATAGGAAACGAAATGGTCAAAAAAGGTAGCTATACATGCTGGTATGTTTGACGTAAATCTTTTAGGCAAGGCAAGTTGCTAAAAGTGAGGTTGTTCATGTCACAGCAATGGAGACCAGGTCTTTGGAACCTGAATAAACAACTGTGCTGTCTCCTTAACTAGTCATATTGAAAGATTATAAATTTAACAGCGCAGTGACAAGGAGCAAGTGAAAATTAGAGGGGATGAATTCAATCCCAGCTAAGCTACAGAGAGATAAGTGAAGAGAAGGGAAATCATAAACCATACAGTATAGAAGAGGTCCTTTATGCATCAAGTCTACACTAAATTTCCACCAGTCCCACTTTCCAGCATTTGTTCCAGAGCCTTGAATGTTGTGACATTTCAAGTGCTCATCCAAGTACTTTTAAAGGTTGTGAAGTTACCCATCTCAACCACCCTCCCAGACTCCCACCACCCTCGGTGACCTTTTTTCCAAATCCTCTCTAAACCTTATGTCTCATCATGTTTACCCTTCAACTGAAGGTAGCAGCTGCATTCCATGCTCCTCACAACGTTACACACCTCAAAAGTTAAAAAAATTGTTTTAGATTTTACATTTTTAACATCTCCAAGAATTAAAATCTATATGACTACACAATATGTTTTATTCTTTTGTGGGGCAGCACAATGACGCAATGATTAGCACTGCTGCCTCACAGTGGCAGGGGCCCAGGTTTGATTCCACCCTTGGACGACTGTCTGTGTGGAGTTTGCACGTTCTCCCTATGTCTGTGCAGGTTAGATGGATTGGCCATGCTAAATTGCCCATAGTGTCTAGGGATGTACAGGCTAGGTGGATTATCCATGACAATTGCAGGTTATAGGGACAGGGTAGGGGTCAGGGTGGGACATCAGAAGGTTAGTGTGGACTTGTTGGGCTGAATGGCCTGCAACTGCAGTGTAGGGATTCTGTGGGGGTTAATTTTCTGTGTTAGACTGATACTTTGATAATAATTAACGCATAGCATGACTTTTAAACAGTACTTAGACCAAAATGGATAAGACTTAATTTTCTATAAGTGTTGTAATTTTTGTTCATGACTATCACACAAATGCAACAACTTAATGAGATTCAGTGTAATCCTATTGTGAGGCAGACTGTGCCATCACTTTTTTTTTGCAAAACTTACATGTTTAAGCCTAAATATGCCCATGCCTGAAATTGCTGTAATATTAGTACATAAATAACTGGCAATCCTTAAGAGTTTTCTTCAAATAGATGGTTAAAAGTTTTGAAAATTGTGATAAAGCGTCTAGATTACAAAAAATAACTCAGATTGATTACAGTCCTGAAAGTTATTTTATATGAACTTAAACTTCTTTACTCTTTTATGCTTTGTAAAAGACATGTAGATTTCTTCACTTGTCAGTATTTTTGTTTCATTGAAAATGATAGAATCAAAGAAGGAGACAGTTGAGCATTCTGTGCCTGCTAACCTTTAGATTCATCAGCTCAGCCTGATAACTGAAATCATTGTAATCCAACATGACGTCTAATTTTCAGAAGCAAGATTGAACTTGTTTTTCCAGTGGTTAAAATAAAATTCACTGAGGAAATTTAATATCATCTGGAAGTTTTTTAAGTGTTTTGAGAAAAGCAAGCCTCTGAGTTGATGGTTTCACACACCATATATAATTCAGGAAAGGCTTCTTGGGTAAAGAAAGAAGATGCATCTTGTAATGTTGGGAAAAACCTCGGTGACCAGATGATGACTGTGGCTCAAACAGCTATTAGCCAATATTTTTCTTGTTGAACAGCTTATCTTGTGTGCACAACAAAAACTGATAAACATGAGTTTCTGTGGCTGCATAACAGCAAAAGCTCTGTGCTATTGATTGATATGTTGTATAGCTTGAATGAGTAATTTTTATAAGTATCAATAAATAATATTCCCTTGAGAACATAGCATGCAAAAAGATGGAATGCCAGTTTGTAACAGGTATTCCTTATTTTCCTGCTTATGCATTGTTAATCATGGGCTAATCCTTTCATTTTCAGGCTTTCGTGGGGCTTGCTCTACATGGTTTTAATTTTCATTCTGTCCTTGCTGATGGCCGTCATTGCCACTCAGACATCTCTGTTTCCAAGAAGCAGCGTATTGATCGTCTTTCCATTGCTATTCTTGTTTGGGATTTCCATAGTAAGTCATACTCCAATTTTAATCAGTGCTGAAACGTAAACGTAAATTCAAGATTAAAATCAATGTGTTTAGTTCAGTGCATGCCCTTAATTTCAATATGACAAGTTATGCAATACGTTTTGGATAGAGTACTTTTAATTGACATGATTTGTTTTATCATTCACTGTGTCAGATTAATGAAACGTTGAAACATAGAAACTATGTGTGAGTGTCCCTTTTGACCTTTTGAACCTATTCTGCCATTCTGTGTGATCATGGCTGCTCATCTATCTCAATGCCATTTGCCCACTTTCTTTCCACTCCAGTTGATGCCTTTAACATCAAAAATATATATTTTTCTTTCTTGAATATATTCAGTAACCTGGCCTCCGCAGCCTTGGGTTCATTACCCTTTGATTGTAGACAATCTTCCTCATCTCACTCCTAAATGGAGCCTTGTATTCTGCGACTGAGACTTCTGGTTCTAGACTCAAAATCAGGGAAAACATTCTCCCTGCACCTTATCTGTCTAAGTTTCTATCAGATCCCTTCTCATCCTTCTAAATGCTAGTGAATACAGGTCCAAACTAGCTCAGGTGAAGCTAGGTCTTTTGCACTGAGACTAAGCTGGAACAATGAGAGGGGTTTGCCACTAATGGGATGCTATTGTCAAGCCAGAAAGGTGTTTTGCCTATCAAATGAAAGAATAATGTGGTACAGAATCTCAGTGGTAGAGTGATGCTTGGTGTGTAGATCGCATACCCCAGAGGGACTGACCGAATGTATCTATTTGGCTGTTTGTAATAAAAAAAGGTAGTGACCAGCTGTCTGACCAGTCTGTGTTTGCAAAATTTAAAGTACACTGTTCAACTTGTGACTCTGGCATTTGGGTAACATTTGCTAAATAATCTTGAGTGTACAAAGAATCATGTTGACAACCAATTTAAGATTGTCAGTCAGACTCACACTGCACTGCACTTGTGTGTACTGGCAGCTAAATATGAGTACGTGGGATCCTGTTCTTTGTAGACAGAAAAACATGGACACACATTGCAAGTGTTTCAAGTCAACGAAAGAAATGCCTGTCGTTCTCTGGACCTTGACCAGTTAGAGTCAACCTGCCTGGCTTAAAATTTAAACAAGACTTGGCAGTTAACTGTCAATCATCAACTAACTCATGTATCCTGCATGGCGGCATATCCATTTATCAAGGTCTACATGCCAGCCAATTATCACTCTCCTTTCATATTGTATAAATGTTGTTTTCACTTTATAATTGTATTCTTGTGAACTACCCTGATGAATGCAAGATGAAAAACTTTGACAAAATTTGTCTTTTTCATAAGCACTCAAGTGTGTATCATTCTTCAGAGAGTTGATTCATATTGGCCAAGCATGATTTCCCCCTTTGAAACTCCCATTGACTGACTCCTCTTATGTGTTATAGTTGCTAGATATTCCACTATTACTTGAGTAAACACTCCACTTTGTTTTTTACTGCTGATGAAAAGCTGACAGGTTTACACTCTTTGGCTTGATTTTGTTCCCTTCCTAAAAACAAAGTAATAATATAGGCTGTACTCTGATTAGTGTCACTTACTGATTTTTAAAAAAAATAACTATGTATAAATATATATATATGTTGTCTGTATTTCTGAGCTTGTTTTACTATGCATGGATGTAACCATTCTGGACTAAGAGCTACATAGATTTTTACAAATTTAACTTACAAATATTTTGGAAGGGATGGACTTGATTGGTCAATTAGCATTTTTTTGTGCTCTGATTTCTTTGTACATACGTGTAATGGATTGAAAAAGTTAGATCACAGTAAGAGAAACTCAAGTCAAAATGGACCATAACTTTAAAATGTAAATCTTTTCTTTTACAGATTCCCTTTTCATTTTTGTTGACTCCGCTTTTTAAGAATCAGAAGATTGCTGGTTTGGTTGGATCCTTAATGCTCATGGGTTTTGGATTGTTTAGCCTTCCTACAATCCTGGTCAGAGACTTTCCAGTGTCTGCTGTGTGGGGACTATGTGTATTTTCCCCTAGTGCCTTAGCCATTGGAATTGCACAGGTATTCAGATGCAGGAAACTGATTTTGTTGGGCAGATATGGTTAATCACTCCATTTATTCACCAGAATTTCCCACACCTTACTCACTAGCCATTGCATCATTCTTGCTATCTTTAACAGGAGTTGGATTTGAAAATTTAAATGAAGTCAGGCTTAACGTGGCTTTTGCCACACAATGCTATGGGCATTGGTGTATCTCACATTCACCGTGAAAGGAGCCTAGTTAAAAGCAGAACGTAAAACTAATGATCCTGCTTCTTTTAATGTTTATTGTTGTACTGAATGATATTGTGTTAAAGTCCTTAATCTCATTGTGTAAAATGGGAATACAATCGGTTCTTTTAATTTCAGCTATTTTTCTACTTTTCAAAAAATGTTGGGCTGGGTTTTGGGCAAAATTAACATTGAAGCTAACAAACTGTTGACTAGCATTAGGTGATTTGCGTACACCAATTTCAAAACTATCATATGATATTATCTATATTGTAGAATGTCAACATCAGTAATGCAGAAGGCACTTTATTAGTTAATACACCATGAGTAGCCATGATATTTTTGCTTAACTGAATTTCCATATTAAGTAGAATTTGATATTTTGCATTGTTTATTTGACTGCTTGGTCTGGCATGCAGTCTGTTCCTAGTCTTGCCTTTATCACACTGGCTACAGAGAAGCTTTTGGAGAACTAGGGTCACAAAGAGGGTGGAGTTTTCTCCTTCATGTTTAATTTTAGCAGATTCTCCCCTGCTACTTGGCTTTAACTGTTTATGGCCAAAACTGGTTTTATCCATGTCAAAAACAATTGATTACTTCTTCCTATATCATGCATGGCAAAACTGAGCTTGGTATTTTTGTCCTTTGGGAATTGTTTCCACCAAGTTGGTACATTATATTGGAATAATTTTTCATGAAATAAATGTGCCAGTTACTCTAGTAAAATATATTTCTCAGACCCATGAAAATGAGTTGTAAATGAAAATAATATGAACAATAATTTAATCTGTATACATTATAATTTCCCATCCATGATTTCCCCATAATTTCATTATGGAGTTGAACTGATTTTATTAGTTTTTGTTGATCTTGAATTGCAATGCTGTGTGATTTTAAAGTTTACTATCTGCTGGTACTATTAATCTTATCTAAGTTATTTCTGACATTTGGAATTTGAGTGGTTGTTTTTGGCCAAAATTGCCACTGTGTCCATTGTGTACAACATATCTTCTGGATAGACTGGCAGCTATAATAATATAAATTTGATTACTGCACTGTTGGTTGCTGTCAGTGGAAATTTTCTCTTTTTTTTCTCTTTCCTACCGCTCCGAAATCTGTTTACAAACTGATTAAATTTGTTATTTTTCTGTCGACTATGATTCACGTTGTATACAACACACTTGGCCTTACTTCTTGCTGAATTGTATTTTAATTACAACTCTTTGTTTTGGTTAGGTTGTGCTTCTTGAAGCTATCGGTGATGGTGCTCAGCCCTCAAATCTGTCAGCAAGCCCGTTCCCTTTATACATACCTCTTTTCATGTTAGTACTCGACAGTTTCCTGTATCTACTTATTGCTGTATACCTTGACCAAGTTCTCCCAGGTATGTAAATATACAAGTAAACCAGTGATTTCATCTTTCAGATACACATGAGAAACTATGTATTTAATTTGCCAGGAGGAATTACTAGCTGCAGTTCGACAACTGAAATGAAATAACTGTGGTTCGTAAATTTGTGCGTGAGTCATGATCCTTGCCAGTTTCAGAAATGTACTTCCTCCTGCAAAAGAATATTTGATTGGTCATTGTTTAAAAGTGAGAGTGTTGAAAAGGAATTATTATGTGTATTCAGTATTGAATCAGTCAGCTCTTCATTGATTAGAGAAATAGATTTTCCCTGTGTGCTGGGCTAGAACTTTACATAGAACATAGAACATAGAAAAGTACAGCGCAGTACAGGCCCTTCGGCCCTCGATGTTGCGCCAACCGAAGCCTACCTAACCTACACTAGCCCAATAACCTCCATATGCTTGTCCAATGCCCGCCCGCTTAAATGACCATAAAGAGGGAGAGTCCACCACTGCTACTGGCAGGGCATTCCATGAACTCACAACCCGCTGAGTAAAAAATCTACCCCTAACATCTGTCCTATACCTACCACCCCTTAATTTAAAGCTGTGTCCCCTAGTAACAGCTGACTCCATACGCGGAAAAAGGTTCTCACTGTCAACCCTATCTAAACCCCTAATCATCTTGTACACCTCTATAAAATCTCCCCTAAACCTTCTTTTCTCCAATGAGAAAAGTCCCAAGTGCCTCAGCCTTTCCTCATACGATCTTCCTACCATGCCAGGCAACATCCTGGTAAACCTCCTTTGCACTCGTTCCAATGCCTCCACATCCTTCCTATAGTATGGCGACCAAAACTGCACACAATACTCCAGATGAGGCCGCACCAGAGTCTTATACAACTGCAACATGACCTCAGGACTCCGGAACTCAATTCCTCTACCAATAAAGCCCAGTACACCATATGCCTTCTTCACAGCACTATTTACCTGGGTGGCAACTTTCAAAGATCTGTGTACATGGACACCAAGATCCCTCTGCTCATCCACACTACCAAGTAGTTTACCATTAGCCCAGTAATCCATCTTCTTGTTACTCCTGCCAAAGTGAATGACTTCACACTTAGCTACATTGAATTCCATTTGCCACCTTACGGCCCAGCTCTGCAATTTATCTATATCGCGCAGTAACCTGCCACATCCTTCTTCGCTGTCCACAACTCCACCGACTTTCGTGTCATCCGCAAACTTGCTCACCCAGCCTTCAAGCCCCTCCTCCAGGTCATTTATAAAAATGACAAACAGCAATGGTCCCAAAACAGATCCTTGTGGAACACCGCTAGTACCTGCGCTCCAAGATGAACCTATACCATCAACTACTACCCTCTGTCTCCTTCCAGCCAGCCAATTCCTAATCCAAACCTCTAATGCACCCTCAATGCCATACCTCCGTAGTTTTTGCATTAGCCTGCCATGGGGTACCTTATCGAATGCCTTGCTAAAATCCATGTACACCACATCTACTGCTTTACTCTCGTCCACTTCCTTGGTCACCTTCTCAAAGAATTCAATAAGTTTTGTGAGGCACGACCTGCCCTTCACAAAACCATGCTGACTATCCTTAATCACATTATTCATATCCAGATGTTCATAAATCCTATCCCTTACAATTCTCTAGAAGACTTTGCCCACAACAGAAGTGAGACTCACTGGCCTATCGTTACTCAGGCTATCCCTGCTCCCCTTCTTGAACAAGGGGACCACATTCACTATCCTCCAGTCTTCTGGCACTATTCCTGTAGACAACGACGACATAAAAATCAAGGCCAATGGCTCTGCTATCTCCTCCCTAGCTTCCCAGAGGATCCTAGGATAAATGCCATCAGGCCCAGTGGACTTATCTATTTTCATCCTTTCCAGTATTCCCCAGACCTCTTCCCTACGTACCCCAAGGCCATCCATTCTAATCACTTGTGACTCAATATTCACATCAGCAACAGTGTCCTGTTCCTGAGTGAATACTGACGAAAAGTATTGATTTAGTGTCTCACCAATCTCCTCCGCCTCCACACACAACTTCCCACTACTATCCTTGACTGGACCGATACCTACCCTAGTCATCCTTTTATTCCTGACATACCTATAGAAAGCCTTTGGGTTTTCCCTAATCCTATCAACTAAGGACTTTTCATGTCCCCTTCTCGCTGCTCTTAGCTCTCTCTTTAGATCCTTCCTGGCTACCTTATAACTCTCAATCGCCCCAACTGAACCTTCACGCCTTATCTTTACATAGGCCGCCCTCTTCCCTTTCACAAGGGATTCCAATTCCTTATTAAACCACGGCTCCCTCACAAGAACCTTTACTCCCTGCCTGACTGGTACATACTTATCAAGGACACCCATTAGCTGTTCCTTGAACAATCTCCACATATCATTTGTGTTCTTCCCTTGAAGCCTATTTTTCCAATCCATGCATCCTAAGTCATGCCTCACCGCATCATAATTTCCCTGCCCCCAGCTATAACTGTTGCCCTGCCGTGCACACTTATCCCTCTCCATCACTAGAGTAAAAGTCACTGAGTTGTGGTCACTGTCCCCGAAGTGTTCACCTACCTCCAAGTCTAACACCTGGCCTGGTTCATTACCTAGAACCAAATCCAGTATAGCCTCACCTCTTGTTGGCCTGTCTACATATTGTGTCAGGAAACCCTCCTGCACACATTGGACAAACACCGACCCATCTAACGAACTCGAGCTATAGCTTTCCCAGTCAATATCTGGGAAGTTAAAGTCCCCCATAACAACCACCCTACTACTTTCACTCTTCTCCTGAATCATCCTCGCAATACTTTCCTCTACTTCTCTTGGACTATTAGGAGGCCTGTAGAAAACTCCTAACAGGGTGACCTCACCTTTCCTATTTCTAACCTCCGCCCTCCAACTTTAGTCAACTTGAATACTTCAGATTATGTTGGTCTGAATTTTTTAAACCACTTGTTGCATGCTGTATTACTCTTGACTCACTTGTTTTGAAAGCTAAACTGGAATTTATTTTCTATGTGCTTTAAATGATCGTTATTCATTGAAATAGGAGCATTACTATAAATTAAATATTACTTGAACAATACAACCCTATTTGCAGATGAAATGCACTTACGTATCTACAGTTATGTACAGAGGATAATATCTAGGGGCATGTATGGAATACTGCAGAAATGGAATACGGCACAAGCATTACACTTCATATCTTATTGTGCTTTATACAGTCTTTCTAAAAACTGCATTGCAAAGTCATGGAGACGTACAGCAAAATTGCATTGTACAGAGCATTTTGATTTGAGTTACATGCTGAATGCAAGAGAAATATTACGTTCCTAACGAAGGATAACAAAGTAAATTAACGTTTTATTTGTCTGCTTGACCTTTTGGTGTACCTTTGCAAGTTCTATTTACTGAGTCATTGTGTGTTTTGGTATGGGTAGGCTGCATACAATTAAGTTGTTTGATTTCAAAATCTTCTTTAAAGTCCTCTATTGCATTAGAAATAGAATGTTTCAAAAACTGCACTTTCTCCCTGTTAGTCCAAGATAATTCTATCATTGCTGCTATGCTCTGTGTGATTAGTGCTTTTAATAAATATGTAGTTGTTTGATCTTTGTTTCAATAATGAAGAAATTTCATAATATTTTAGTATTTATTATTTCTCATTCAGCATATTTTTTATTAGTTACCTTTCTTTGTATATATAGGTGAATTTGGGCAACGTCAACCTTTTTTCTACTTCCTTAAACCCTCATACTGGTTCCATAAACAAAAACATTATGTTAACATTGATTCAATTAGTGAAAATGAGTTTGGCCTTGGACCTGTGTTTAATGAGGTGGTGGAAGCAGTGCCTGCAGAACTTAAAGGAAAAGAAGCAATCAGGTATGAACAGCATCTAAAAATGAACTCCTTTTGAAGTTTGACATGGTATTGAAGACCTTGCCATTTTAACTGATGGACTTCCTGGATTCTAATGTAACTGTGGCAGAACTATGCTAAGTACTCCACTTTGTGGTTTTATTGATGTCTAAGTAGATGTTAAACTGTATTATGAAGTAATGTTTTTTGGCTTGTGAATTACATTATTACACAGGCAAGATGTATAGACCTAATAGAATAATATATGCTTGGGTGCCAAAAATTGAATTACAGCAATGTCCTTATTCAATAATGTGCAAATTAATTTGCCATGAAATCTGTAAATTAGTATGCATACTGTGAGCAAAATGGTGTTCTATGTAATTGCCCCTTAACAAGAGATAACACAAGAAATCCAGTTCAATTTCCTGTTTGTTCCAAAAGGTGATAACTATCATTATGTGCAGATTAAAAGAATAAACTTACGAGCAAAGTAATACACAACTAGTTTCTGAAATTCTCAAATAATAGATGATCGGCCCACTAAGGATGAAAATGCCTTTTGGAGAACAGATTTCTTAGGTTATTTATTATAAGATAAAACTTTTGAATTAAACAAATAACTTTCATAATGTGATGGCAATATACAAATGTTAGAAAATTATTGTATGATATTTCATATGCAGTTGTCAAATAGACAGAATTGAATTAAGGTGCAAGATTCATTAGTTATCTCACTTCAAATGCCTCTGACTGAAGATATGTTAATTTTAAAGGCAAATGGATATTCAGTGTATATTGTCATTAATGATGTGATGTTCACACTTTATCTTTTACTTTATTTATCTATTAATATTTACCCCATTTACAAGTTGATCAGCAAGTAGGACAAAGATTCTACACCCAGGCTAACTAAGAGTGAATTAAGACCATCTTGAACTGAGGCAAGGGAAATTGATAACTATCTTAAATCTTCAGGAGAAGCCTGTTTATCCAGAGTGTGGTTAGAAGGAGTGGTTGAGACAAACAATATGAATGCACTTAGGGGAGCTAGTCATGAGGGAAGAGTAAAAGATTTGCTGATGAAGTTGAATGAAATGTGAGAAGAAGCTGCCATTGAATATAAACACTGGCAAGTGCATGTTGAGCTGAACAGCCTATTTCTGTGCTGCTCATTCACATTCTATATAAATTTAATTAATTGACTACGTTCCTAACACATAAATTAGGGACTTCTTCTCATCTACAGAGTTGGTTTCAAAATTCCAGAAATCTTCTTTGTTTGCAGATGAAAGCACTGCTTTTATTGTACTTCACTTGTCCATATATACTAACTACAAAAGAATTCCACTGCTAGAACTGCTGAATAATATTGTTAAAATTTGTCTACAGCAAATATGTGAGTCAGTCATTCCAATTTCTTTCTATCATGTTTGGTTTTTAATCAGAATGGGAGGGACTACTGGCTAAGAAAATACGTTTTTGTAATATGAGATTACATTTTTTGGTACATTTATCTACTTATTAAGAAAACATTATTCAATAATGAGTGCAATCCTCAATGACTGTGGTTCTTTTTCAGGTTAAAAGGTGTTCACAAGTTATATAAAGGAAAAGAGAAAAAAGTGGAAGCACTGAAAGGTTTGTGTCTCTGGTAATCCTCTGTTAGAGTGATTGCTTCATTATTAATTTTTGTTCCAATGCAATGGAAGGTAATTTTGTTCAGTTCAAAAATGAGAAACTGCTGTGCCTTGTCTGCTATGCATTTATATGCTAGTAAAGTATTACTTTTCTTTTAAGTGACTAATTTTAATACTATTTGACATTAGTAAGTGTCATTTTAGCATGTAACGTACCATGCCATTGAAATATTTTACCTTGAGTTAAATTTCTGAGTAACTGCTTCCTCTGACATGACACAAGCTATTCATTGTAATTCAAAACTCCTTTGTTCCAGTTTAACTGAAGAACATAATTAGAATTTTATTTTTGAAACTGAAGCTTCCTCTATTCAGTACTTTTATATTTTCTCCCTATTCTAGCCTGTTGGCTCCTTGAACATACTGTTGTGGCAAAAATGGGGAATCTGCTTTCAGGCCATACTATAACATTTATTGTTAGTGGTCTGTGATGGGAGACCATAAGGACCCTCTCAGCAAATTAGGACAAATGAAGATCAGAGGGGAGATGAAGAAAAATCCTTTTTTTCACACATCATTATGATTTGGAATCCACTGCCCGAAAGGTTGAAGGTTGCATATTCAATAATAACTTTGCAAATGGAATTGAATAAACATGAGGAAAGAGCACAGAATGGAACATTTAAATAGTTCCTGCAAAAGAGCATTTACAGGTTCACCGGACAGGTGACCTTCAGCATTGTATGACGCTGCCCTAGTTCAGAATGGATAAGACCTTCTTTGGCCTCATAGTTGGTGACTGATACATTAGGACTGAGAAAATAAATGTTACTTTCTTCTGAGGGACCAAAAAAAATTTAGATTGTCTTTATGTGTGTAATATACTTTATTTCAGGTTTGTCATTTGATATTTATCAAGATCAGATCACAGCACTACTGGGTCACAGTGGAACTGGGAAAACAACATTAATTAACATTCTTTCTGGACTGTGTCCTCTGTCAGATGGTAAGATGCAAAGTATTAATGCAATACAAAGAGCAAGATCAGAAATAGTTTTACACCATAGTGAATCTGCATACATATTAAAATTAACAAATGCTGAATAATTGTCCTAAGAATGCTGATGTGGTTGAAGATACAGCGTAACTTGAATGGTCTGTCTCCCCAGTGAGAATGCATAGTATGACTTATATTCATTATAAATATAGTCATCCTCTCTTTGCTACACAAAAAATGTTATTTTCAACTCAACCAACATCCCTCCCCACCAAGCCAGGAATGCGCACGATCTCTGTGCCCAAACAGATTGTTTGTACAAAGCACGTTCTGGTTGTGAACTAAAAACTGGGTTGAGATGGGAATTTCCTGGTGCTGGTTGATACATTCCTGCTTCTTTCTTCATCGTGATTATAAGGACAAAGTTGCAGAATGCATTGGATAACAAGTCTATTCAGAACCAGCAGTTAGTGCACAATCATTTGCAAAGAGCAAATTATGTCGCACATTCCCAGAAACATTGTTTTGTGTCTGGAATCATTTCAGATTAATCAGCTTCCCAACCATGCAACATCTGATTTTGAGGTCGGAATCACCAACATGAAAGGCATTATAGACCTTAGCTGAGTAAAGCATGCTGAAAATGGCTGACACTAGCATGCAGCTCTGTCTAACTGCATTACTGGGAATGGGTCAGGAGACCCATTCCCACCTAAGACATGTGCAAGCATGACTTCATGAAACTTAAATCATTTCACAGACTTTCACAGGGCAACGAAATTTCTCTAGTACCTTCCATAAGCCCTCACAGGTGACCGTATCAAAGGTCTTGGTCAGGTCAACAAATTCTGTTCTTAGCATTTCTCCTGAAGCTGTCTAACTGCATATCAGGTGCTCTTAAAACTTTGCTGAAACTGTACTCATTCTCTGGTACAATACCTTGATTGGGATATTGCATTAAGCAGTTCAGCAGAATTTTGGTGAAGGTTTTACTGGTAATGGAGATAATTCTGTGATTGATACAAGATTGGCAAGTTCCTTTCCAGTTGTACAAGTGGACTGTGGAGACATCTTTGAACTCTTTCTGGATGGCTCCTTGTTGTAAACTGGACTGGAAGAGTTATGAGTTTCTTGCCCAAGTTCTGAACTCCAACCTTGTCGACCTCAGCAGGGATAGTGTCAACTCTTGGATATTTCCTGGCAGGCAGGAATTTGATAGCATTTGTTGTTTCTAACAGCATGACTGGTTATCAGGAGAGCATTTGTTGGTGTGATCTGTGACAACTTATTGACTCGTCTTTCTCATTGATGGTTGAAAGCTAATTAGAGTCATAGAGATGGACAGCACAGAAACAGACCCTTCTCTAACAAATTTTGCCTTGTCATGCCCCTCTCTGACCTTGATTTGCATAGTCCTGTAGCTACTTCTGTAGACATCATTCTTGGACAGTGATGACTTGGTATTAAGGTAAATTTCTTAGAGGTTTTATTTTTCTCCAATTATTTCTGGGTTACCTCATTAGTTCAATTAAAACAATGTAAGATAAGGACCCATGGTGTTCGAGGCAAGGTGTTAGCATGGATAGAATCTTGGCTGTCTGGCAGAAAGCACAGAGTGGGGGTAAAAGGGTTCTTCTCAGGATGACAGCCGGTGACAAGTGGTGTTCTGCAAGGGTCAGTGTTTTCACTTTGTACATTAACGGTCTAGATGAAGGAACTGAGGACATTCTGGCTAAGTTTGCCGACAATACAAAGATATGTAGAGTGACTGGTAGTATTGAGGCAGGGAGGCTGCAGAAGGATTGGGACAGGCTAGACAAAGAAATGGCAGATGGAGTACAACATGGGAAATTGTGAGGTCACACACTTTGTTAAGAAGAATAGAAGCATGGACTGTTTTCTAAATTGGAAGAAAATTAAGAAGTCTGAAGTGCAAAGAGACTTGGGAGTTCTAGTCCAGGATTCTCCCAAGGTAACTTACAGGTTGAGTCAGTAGTTAGGAAAGGAAATGCAATGTTTACATTTAGTTTTAGAGGACTTGAATATGAAAACAGGGATGTACTTCTGAGGTTCTATAAGTCTCTAGTCAGACCACATTTGGAATATTGTGTGCAGTTTTGGGCGTGTATCTCAGGAAGGATGTATTGGTCCTGGAGCATGTTAGAGGACATTCATGATAATGGTTCCAGGAATGAAAAGCTTAAGGTATAAGGAACATTTGAGAACACAGGGTCTATACTGAATGGAGTTTAAAAGGATGAGGGGGATCTATTTTAAACTTACAGAATACTGAATGGCCTGGACAGAGTGGATGTTGGAAAGATGTTTGCTTTGGTAGAGAGATTAAGACTTGTGGGCACAGCCTTAGAATAAAGGGAAGACCCTTTTAGAATGGGGATAAGAAGAACTTCTTCAGCCAGAGAGTGGTGAACCTATGGAATTCACTGCCACAGAAGGCTGTGGAGGCCAGGTCATTGAGTATATTTAAGATGGAGATAGAAAGGTTCTTGATTGTCAAGGGGATCAAGGGGAGAATGGGGTTGAGAAACTTTTAAGCCATGATTGAATGGCACCGCAGACTTCATGGGCTGAATGGCCTAATTTCTGCTCCTATGTCTTATGTTTCTTACAAGAGGTACGGCTAGGAGCTTCTTAAACAATGGATTACACTATATACCTAATTATCCTCCATGCAATTATCTTTTTTTATTATAATAGGCAAATTTCATAACTGTCTGTTTGAATCTTGAGACATTGAGACAGTTCTGGACCTTCTATTCCTGGGGCCCTCTAAGTGGATAGATCTTGAAGTTTAACTTTGAAATAATAAGATGGTAGTCAGTTGATTAGATACCAGTGCTTAAAGTGGGACTTCAGCAAAGACATTTTGTTGTAGTTATTTAAGGAAGCGGAAAACTGTTGGTGAGCAAGAGCTTATTCTCAATACATGTCTTTAGCATGCAGAGACAATTATTGTTCAACTGCTAAAGCCATATTTTTCTCCTTTGTTTAACCCCTTGTCATTTCCTGATAATCTGCATCGACTCTTTCATGTAACATTGTTATGTAATGTTATGTTAACAGCCCCACACAGTGTTGCAGTACTTTTTGACTGCTACATATCATTTTAATACACAAAAGCAGATCACACATTCTGTTATGCATACTATTATATTATAAAATAATATTATAAAATAACCTATTATAAAATAGCTTTTATCTCCTTTTTTTTGCTGACTCGTTTTAGAAAAAAATATATACTGCCTTAGAATAGAAACCTGTACTCTAAGTATGTTTTCATTAGATTATCAAAGTGGAACAAATTTTTTACATCCTATTCTATCTGCAAAGTTTTTTCCTTCTACTGGGATGATGGCAATGCTGTCTGCAGCAACATCTGTTGGCCATCCTTAATTGCCTTGAACTAAGTGGGTTCCTAGGCTTTATCAGAGGGCTACTAAGTGTCAACCATATTGCAATAGAGTCACATGCCAGGATGACAGATTACCCTTCCCAAAGGACATTAATGAATCAGATGGGCTTTTACAACAGCTGTTTCCTGGTTTCTATTGGACTAGCTTTTAATTCTAGATTTATTAATTGAATTTAAATTTTACCTGTGGTGGGATTTGAACCCTTGTCCTCAGAACATTTAGCCTGGCTCTCTGGATTAGTAGTCTACTGAAAATACCAGTGCTATTTCCCTTATTATTAGCAACCATCAAAAAGATCACAAAATGGAAATTCAACCTTAACATAAAAAGATAAATCTTTGTTTCCAAAGAATGATAAATATTTCATTCAAAATTTAATTAAGTATATTTAAATTTCCAGCAAAATTCCAAAGTCTGGAAAAAACCTGTCTCTACAGATGGTTTCTCAAAATTCTAACACTGAACTTACTGACTTAAAAGTGGGAACCAGAACAAGACATTTTTACAAGTGAGCAGTATTTAACCAGCATTCTTCCAAAAAGGCTGCATTACTAGCAAATTTTAATCCATCATTGAAACAAAATCTGATAATTTTTCATGGTTTTTTATTTGATGTGTTGGCCATGTTGGAGTCGTGTTGTTGTAGTGTTGTATTGTGCTTTATGGTCAGACCAGTCCAATCAGTGAGTATAGTACCTACACTACTCTGTTCTGTGTGAATAAGATTTTCTCTGAACAATAGGAAATATACTAATATTCTTCAGGTGAAAATTTGTGTAAATCACTATTCATCTGCACACGGGTTAGAAAGCTGCTTGTTTCAGGACCATGATTAGTAAGATTTAATGTGAGTTTTTCTTCCTACCTCATAGGTTGTGCAACAGTTTATGGATACAGAGTTTCTGAATTGGATGAAATAATTCAGATCAGAAAGATGATGGGGGTTTGTCCACAGTTTGATGTCCTATTTTACAGTCTTACAGTAAAGGAACATTTAAAAATTCTTGCTATGATAAAAGGAATCACAGCACAGGAAATTGATAAAGAGGTAAGTCTGTGAAGAGCTTACAAAACCCTTTTCAATACCACTTCCTAATTCAGTTTTGGTGCTTGTTCCTTTTTGGTTTGCATTTTTAAATTGTTGGGTTTTATTTGTGAGGATATAAATGTAAAAAATTAATCTAGCAAATAAATTAATATTTGTTCGTATCTGATTACAATAAAAATGACCAGGTATTTGTCAGAATCACAAATCTAGCATGTGTGAATTTACCTTTCATTACAATACTCTCCAAAATTTTGTATCAGAAGTGCACATAAATCATACATATTCAGGTAAAAGTCAATCCCTTGCAAATGTCAACCTTAAATGGTTTTGGCTTTGAAACAAAACATAATTTTTTTGCATACCTCATGTAAAGTCGACCTTACTTCTTTGAGGATCAAAGCCTAAAAATATCAGAATCAAAGTATAATCTTTACAATCACATCAAAGATCTTATGTCATTAAAAAAGTTACAATTTCCAGATATCTTCCCATTTCTACTGAGCAATTAAGGCAGGAAGAATGTAGATCAACCTTGATTTTAGTGTTACAGTTAAGTATAAGGTATTATTTTTCAGTAAGAAAAATAACAAGGTATCTTTTTACTTGAAAAACAAGAATCAAAATAGGTTGAAGGTGCAATAGGATTTGGGGGTACAAATGTACAAATCACTAAAGGTTGCAGAGACCATAACAGAAGGAAACTAAGCACTAGGGTTCATTTCTAGAAAGTTACAACTTACTATGATCCAAGCTAATGTTATTACTGGACAAGTCAGATCCGAGGCTAAAATCTGATAAACATATTTTGTTACCTTTTTGGTTTCAACAAGTTGGCCTTTACTCAAACACAAGCACATAATGTTGCAGATTTGGTATTAATAATAAACAGAAGTTTATCAGAAAAACAAGGTAAATGAGAATAAATCAAACTATTTACACCTGGCACAAATTAACAATTTGATAAAATACAATCCCATTAATCCCAACAACACCCCTTTACTCAAGCATCGGAGAGAGTTCCCTTCTCTATCAAAAAACATAGAGCTTAACTTTAATGCTTCAACTCTGGATGCCAAAAATCTGATAATGTCTTCCTTAAGTCTTCAGACAACTGAGTTTAAGATTATTTCAGCTTTACACAACCCCTTCAGCATGTTATGTCAACAAATTCTGGATTGGAACTTTCAAACTAAACTCCTTATTTTCAATGTGGTAACCTGTCTTGCTTCTTCAAGAGAAATTGATTTCCACAGCTTGAACCATGGCTTCTGCAAATTTGAACTGAAACTAAAAGGTCTTTTTAAGCAATGGGTGTTTTCCCTTACCCAAACAATTCTATATGCTTCTAACTGAAGCCTAATTTACTACATTGTTTAATTTGTTCACTGGTAAAACCTCTTCCAGTGTAAACAAATTCCCATTAGCCCCTAAAAACTATTTCTCTCAAGCACTTTTAAACAAAGTATGGCTCATAAAGTCTTACAAATTAATCATTAAATCCTCTACATACAAATGGTCCCAAATGTCTCTAACTCAAAATTGAAACACACATCTCACATCACAAAGTGAAAATTAAAACCAGTCTGCTAAACTTGTATCTAATCTTAGTGGGACCTCATTGGAATTCTGTTTACAGTCCGGTAGCCACAAGTTAGAGAAGCACTGGAGAAGGTGCATAAAAGATTTCTTCCTAAAGAAGGAAGGTAGGTATAACCTCACAGTTCTAAACTATCAGGAAAAGATGAACAGATTGACTTGCTTTTCTCTTGGGGGACCAGATTGAAGGATGAACAGATTGAGGTTTTTCAAATTAATGCAAGAGTTTCATAGAGTAGACACAGAGGACAGGACTTTTTCCATGAGCTTCAGCAGTCTGTGATTAAGTTGAAATGGGGATCAGAAATCTGAATTGAATGGGAAAAATTAATAAACCACTGATTTTCCATTATTTGGCCAATTTGCAATCAGAAAGTAGATATGCCATTGAATTAAGGAAGGTGGTTGAGCTCTCAAAGCCAGTCGGAGGTCCTCTAGATTGATAGCAAGATGCATTTCCAGATAAGTGACAGAGAGAGCATGCCAAGATGGAGCTGCCTTCTGACATTTTTTGAAATTTAAAATGAGCAAAAGGCTAGGGTTCCATTGCACCTTTCAGAAAATAGCCCAGGAGCGTCGCGATTCTGGGATCTGGCACTGTGAAGTTTGATGTCAACCATCATCGAGTAGAAGGTTTCACAGTGCACCAAGAAATCAAATAGGAAATTCGGAAGAAATTCGCTAGCACAGAAAGTAGAACAGATTCAATTATGGGGCAACAGACCCAAGATATAGGTAGAGCATTTTGTGCTTTTAAGGTTGTCTTGGTGTTTAAAAAAAAGAACATTTATATAGTAATTCGTATAATGACTGATCTTTGTGCTGGTCAGTGTTGGAGTGATTTTCAGTTAGTATTTTTGAATGCATTTATTCAAAATGATTTTGAAAATGATCAGTTTTTAATTTGTCTTTTCATTGTTGCTTATTTCAGGTGCTGAATGTCATAAAAGAACTGGATATGGAAACGATTATGGATGTCCGTGCAGAAAAACTCAGTGGTGGACAAAAAAGGAAACTTTCAATGGGGATGGCAATTTTGGGAGATCCTAAGGTGAGACATCAGTGGTGGATCTATAGGTATGGTTACGCTTTTTATTTTAATCAGTGATATGAACTCTCACCCAGTAATACACCAATTAGTATAATGAAAGGTATTTTTGAAACTACTTCAAAAATTATTTTTACATTTCCAAAATTTTAGTCCCACTTTATCTACTAAGACCATAAGACCTGCATCCTAGGCTTCTTTTTAAAGATGTGATTGCAAAGAGTAGAGGCAATATTTATAATTTTCCAATTTTTTTTAGATTCTGGAATGGTCCTGGTAGGTTGGAAAATAGAAAAAATACACATTTTATTAAAAATGAGAAGGAGACAGAAAGCAGGAAACTCTAATAATTTAGCCTAACATCTGTAAAATGGTGATTGCTGAACTCCATTATTATGGAGGTCATAGCAGTGTCCTTAAAAAATCATAATGGGATCAAACAGAGTTAATGTGGTTTAGTGAGAGGGAAGTCATGTTTGTAACTAATTTATTAATATTTTTTGATTAGGTATGCCAGAAATTAATAAAGTGAAAGCTATAGATAAGGTGAACTTGGATTTCCAAGAGGCATTTGCACCACCTACATAATAGGTGGTACATAATCAGTGGTTAGCAAAGCTGCCTTATAGGACCAGGGATCCAGGTTCGATTTCACCTGCGGGCAACTGCCTATGTGGTGTTTACACATTCTCCCTGTGTCTGCGTAGGTTTCCTCCCGGTGTTCTGGTTTCCTCCCACAGTCTAAAGATGTGTGTGTTAAGTGGACTGGCCATGCTAAATTGTCTATAGTGTCCAGGCACTTCAGGCTAGGTGGATTAGCTATGCTAAAAATGGGGGGTTACAGAGAAAGGATAGGGGGCTGTGTCTGAGTGGGATGCTCTTCAGAGGATTGATGCAGACTCAATAGACCATTGAGCCTCTTTTTGAGCTGTTGGGCTTCTTAAAGATAAGAGAAAATGACTTAGCGTAATATATTAATATTGGTTAGCTAACAATAAGCAGACAGTAACAATAAATATCTTTCTTGGTTTGGTAAACTCCAGCTAGTGGAATTCTACAAGGATCAGACCTGGGACCTCAACTATTTACAATCTATATCATTGACTTAGATATAAGGATCAAATTTGTGGTGCCTAAATTTGCTGATGACACAAGACTAGGTAAATTGTCAATTAGACTGAATCATATGCTTTTTCATTAAGTATTACTTCTGGTGAGGCTTTTGGAGGGTTTGTCACCATAAGGTCTGGCGAGATTTATCTTACCCAATTCTTATTGTTAACTTCCTATCTTGGTCCTATGGTGTTCTGTTGCTCAATTCTCACCCCATCTTACCATTTGCCGTTCTCGGCACTCAAATTTATAATGGACCCCAATTTTGCTCTTAACACAAAAGTATCAGCTTTTGCAGAACACATTGCTGACAACTACCAAGAATATTTTTATCAGCTTCCAAATGAAAATTTCCACAAATCCACGGTCTTTTCTATTCTTATGTCCTTGAAAAGGGACCAGGCAGTATGAGGCAAGAAATATAAATCAGATTTACATGATATAGATGTAGGAGAATAGGTTGAGAACTACAGTTGGGATTAAGACAAAGCGTTAAAAGAGACAATCAGTAAAAGTAAAATTTAACATTTTATTTTCAAAAAGCTGGAACAATTTTCCTAGGGAATGAGACTCCACTATTGTTAAAAAAAATTTTTCAAGACTAATGAGGCTGTAAGCTGTTGATCATTTATAACATTTGTTATGAAGTTGTAGGCATGTACCTGTACCTTTAAGAGAGAGTGAAAGTTGGGAAGCCTGTGATGTGACTGACTGCAGGCACAGAATGTGCTGGACAACTTAAAGATGTAACATTTGAGATGGAGCTCAGGTTACACAACAATTTGAATTTAGCCAATCAGTTTAAAGTATGCCTCAAGATAGTAAAACCCAATCGAATTTGAATTTTACTGTTTTGACAACATCAAACCAATGAGATGTTTTGGGCAATAAAATTCAGGCATTTTGAACAGTTGGCCAGAGAGGCAAAGAGCACCAATACAGACTGCCAGCAGATCTGATCTCTGAAAGGTACCTTTTATCTGTGAACGACCTGTGCAGCAGAAGACCGAAGAAAAGAAGACAGGAAGATACAAAGGGAAGATTGACAGTTGGCTGGTTTTGAAACTTGATTTGAAACTAAATCTTAATTGATGGTTTTATTGGATCAGTATATTGTTGTAGGGTGGGAGGTAGATAAATCGATCAAACAAATGAGGCTTAAAGTATAGATAGTTGTTGTTTAATGTTCTCTTTTCTTGGAGTTAAAGAATAAATTGTTAATGTTTTCTTTAATTAGTGGAATTTAGGTAGTTCTTTATCACTCGTACTTTAA
Source organism: Chiloscyllium punctatum (assembly GCF_047496795.1). Lineage (NCBI taxonomy): Eukaryota > Metazoa > Chordata > Chondrichthyes > Orectolobiformes > Hemiscylliidae > Chiloscyllium > Chiloscyllium punctatum. The sequence goes on along the minus strand of NC_092777.1, from coordinate 42,076,252 downwards.
CAGATTATGGGGTGAGGTGAGCTTTTCTGTGTGTCTGGTTTAAATTAGCAGAGAGGTTTACCCTGTGTTGGAACACATTGGTTAAAAATACACTATTTCATAAACACAGTCTATCTTAACTTTGACAGCCATGATTAGTACTGACCTTGGGTACATACCCAAAATTCACACCATCAGTACCGAGTCTGTCAGAAATGAAACAATGGTGCATCCTATGGAGGAGCAGGATCTCTGGATTTCCACATTTAATTATGGAAGTGGAGACTCTAGAATAACACATTATTAAAGTGAAATTTGAATCCATATATCATTAAAAAGTGAAATGCTGAATCTTCTCAAGTTTTCTATATATCTCTGTGCGTAAAATGTTTAGAAGCATAAGTACATTTTTGTTATTTTATTTTAAATAATTTCACCTGTTTATTGTAGAAGTTTATGAATAGTCAGTAAACTTACTTCCAACTGACTTATATATTAATTTCTGTTTTCATATTATGAGAAAAGTGCATCAACTCAGACCTTAAGTGAAATCCGTTAAGACTCCACATAAATAATGATCACAATAAGGTCTGATAGCTCAGAAAGGTTTTCATCTTTTTGATATGCCTCATGATATTCCACAGTAAAAGAACAAAGTGCCAATCTTTGTATCTACCCATCCAAATAAACACTTCTTAAAGATATTACAAATTATCGAAATGTAAGCATTTCTTTTGTCTCCAATTATCTAAGCAGCAGTTCATTTTACTTTATTATATATAGTGGCCATTGTTGCCAGTTAATGCAATACTTTTGCACTCTGCAGTTTTAGCTTAAGGTATTGTATGTAGAGATAGGATAGTATTTCTATATTCCTTTGATTCTTTTGGTTAACTTTCTTCATGTTTTGTTCGGCACTGATATATTAGCATTAATGGTCTTTTTATTTTAAGTACTTCTCTATTTGAATTATTTTACTTAAAAAAAGACACTGTTACAAAGTGACTTGTTTTTTCTAGTTGCTTAACAGATGAGTTCAGAATAATAAATGTATCCCATTATATCTGGAGGATGCTTGCATCAACAATTTAAATGTAAGAACACAGTGTTTATAAACTTGTAGCTTTTCCTCTGTAAAAAAGGATTTATTTGTTTTCTATAATTTAGTTAATCTGTAATATTGCTCTCACCTCTTTAAAGGTTTTACTACTTGATGAACCAACTGCTGGGATGGATCCTTGTTCGCGACAACAGGTGTGGGCATTGCTGAAAAAGCGGAAAATAGGAAGGGTCATACTGTTGACTACTCACTTCATAGATGAAGCTGATATTCTAGCAGGTTAGTGCTGATTATCGCATTTTAATGCTCTAACTTTCTATGTTTACAAAGCCCAAGTACCCTTAAAATTTAATTTTTTCTTTAAATCTCTTTGTGCTGCTATTAGAAGAAACCTAATTAGTTTCAAATCTCCTCTCAGTTTTAAAGAAAGAAAATACACAAACTATTGAAAAATAGTTTAGCAATGGAATGCAATTGTAAACTTTGCTTGCTTTTCTGTCAAAGTAACGTATTTGTTTATAAAACACAGCAATACAGATCACTACTTTGGTTAAATATTAAATTTGTTATTGACACTGGCAGCGCTCACTGAATTTTATGTAAACCTAAGGATTTTACAACAGCAGATCATGATATTTATGGCATTATAATTGACATAAAACATTTGATAGAATTGATGTAGTCTGCAAATGTTTTTCTGTCTTGGTGTAGATCGTAAAGCTGTCATCTCACAAGGGCAGCTCAAATGTGTTGGCTCCTCGCTGTTCCTGAAATCAAAATTTGGTGTGGGCTATAACCTCAGGTAAGTATTACATGTACATTTTGAGGGTTCAATAAGAAATCTTCTTAAGGGCATTATGTTGGGTATAGTGCCTACTTTGGAAATTGTCAAAAGTTGACACATTTTTGTATATATGTGATGCAGATGCCAATAGAAAAACATCCAGAGAAGTTTGGTGAGTGTGTGTAATAATATTGGGTTACAAAAAACAGGGAATGAGCCTACAAATCATTCCTTTTAGAAATATTCTCTGTTGCCTAATGCTAAGAAAGCTCTGTTCAGAATTGTAACATATAACTTGTTAAAAATACTTAACAAAACTAAGCCATATTATTTTGAATAAAATGGTTAAATAGAAAGGAGGGACAGATGCAAAAAAAAACTTTCAGAAAACAGTTGAACTCTCAGTTGATATTTTAAACCTAAAGAACCTTATGCTGATGTTGACATTCTTAAGTGGAACCTCATTCTCTTTTTAGTCACTTCAGTGATGCCAAGTCTAGAGGCAGCCTGGAGTAATTTCAGTGCAAACATTCTGAACTGTGATTTAAACATGAGCTCATTTGAATTTATCATCTCCAGGATGTATGGGCCTGGGATTGAGATTTCCAGCTGAGGCTGTCGTCCAAAATTTGGAAAAGCTCCCAAAATTTGAGGCTATGCCCCCAGGGAAATAAAGGTGACCACAGCCCCCAATTCCTATGGATTTTGTTCGTTCCATTCATCCACTTGAGAAATCCCAGTAACATCAGTTCGGGAGATACAGGAAACTATATTTGATGAATGAAAGATGCCTTTTATGACATGGATTGACTTCATCAAATGTGCCTAAAGTCTGCAAAGAAAAAGCCATCAATCTCCACATTGTGCAGGGATTTAACTGTTGTACGCATAGAATCTCTGCTGTGTGGAAACAGGCCCTCTGGCCTATCCAGTTCACACTGGCCCTCCGAAGAACATTGCATCCAGACACACTCCTTTACCCTATCCCCGTAACCCTGCATTTCCCATGGCTAATCCATCTGGTTTGACATCCCTGGACACTATGGGCAAGTTAGCTTGGCCAATCCACCTAACCTGTACCTCTTTGGACTGTGGGAGGAAACGGAGCACACAGAAGAACCCCATGCAGACGCAGAGAGAATGTGCAACCTCTACACAGTCTCCCAAGGCTGGAATTGAACCCAGGTCCCTGGCGCTGGGAGGCAGCAGTGCTAACTTTTGAGTCCCCTCATGTAGAGCTGAAGACTCTAATTGACTGTGATTTTTATCAACAGGAATGGGTTTAATTTGCTGAGTGCAAGTTATCCAAAAAAAAACTCCATGTAAACTCCAGGAGTAGGCTGTTCAGCCCCTCAAGCATTTCCATCATTAAATAAGATAATGGCAGAACTGTGGCCTAAATCCATATATCTGCTATTGGCCCATATCACTCAATTATTTTCTGAACAAAAATCTATCAATTTCAGATTTAAAATTAACAACTGATCCAGCATCCACTGCCATTGTGGAAACGAGTCTGAAACATCTAGCACCCTTTGTGTATAGAAGTACTTCCTAACTTCTGTCCTGAACAGACTGGCCCTAATTCTCAGATTATGCCTCCTAGTTCTAGAATCCCCAACGAGTAGGAATAATTTATCTTTATCTTGTTAATAGCTTGAATGCTTTGATTAGATCACCCTTTTAATCTTCTAAATTTTAGAGAAAAGGAAACAAACCTAATGTATGTCATCTCTACAGGTGAACAGGGCTCTAGTGCTGTTTAAAATATTCTTCAGGTACCTGGATAGCTAAGTTCCAACATTTCACCCAAAGAAGAGACAAAGGTTGTTGTAGTATTCTGTCCACTACATAATTTCAACCCATGGAAAAAGGTTCAGCTTGGATTTGCAGGTGAAATGCTGTGGATGTAGACACTTCAACTGCTACCCAATCTCTGATCATGTGCAGCTGGTTTATCAGATTTTTAATTCCTCTGAGAAATCCATGCTCACAGCCCACATTCTCAAATCCCTGTTCAAGTCCCTTTTTAAAAATATTTCTAGAATTAGCTTCTACCACATTTTCTGTATTCAAGATTCTGACAACTCTGAGGAGGAAAAAATATGCTTTAAACGTGTTTTAAATTGTTTACCAATAAATTTAAACTTGTGACTCCTAGCTACTCATCAACCTGCTAGAGGAAAATATTTTTCTCTCCACTTTATTGAAACCACTCATTATCTTGAACTCCTCCTAACCTCTCTATCCAATGACAACAGTCCTATGTTTTCCAGCTTCCCTTCATAACTGAAGTCCCTCATCACCTGTAATACCTGAACAAACTTTATTTGTACTCTATCTAGGGTCTTTTTAATTTCTTCCTTTAGTGTGGGGCTCACCATTCTTCATTGTACTCCAACTGAGCTATCATTTGTTAAGTTCAGTTATGAAAATTAGGTTTCCATCCAAAGAAATTACATCATAAAATCTTTTATTCAACAACAGCATGTAAACATTTTGGATACATTTCATCAGTGGCACAGCTTCCAGGGTCTTGATTTGGAATTTTGCTTACTTCAGCATATTCAATTTACTTATATAGAAAATTTGCGTATAAAGATTGAGAAATAGAGCAGTGTAATTTGCAGATTACCTAATCAATCATGATGTTCTAAGAAACTCTGCCAACTTCATGCAGTGCCATCTATATTCAATATCTGGTTATAATATCTATAATAGTTTGATTTTTGATTTTGAACAGAATGTCTGTAAATGAGTCCTGCTACCCTGATAAAGTGACATCACTGGTCAAATATCATATACCAAATGCTGAATTTTCACAATTGCATGAGCTGGATCTGGCATATACTTTACCTCTTCAGGATGTTAACAAATTTTCAGGTATTCATTTTCCTAATTCTGGTGTATTTAACAAGTACTTTAATTAGTAATAGCACAAAGATTGTGTAACTGTTGTTGTTTTGGGGGGAATAAAAAGTATTGTAGGTTGTAAATTGGTATATCTCCTTCTAAACATGCCTGCCGATGATAATGCTGTGATTACAATAGAACAGTTCATTACTTATATTCTCCGTCTTCAGGTCTATTTGAAGATTTGGACAGCCGTACCAATCTTGGAATTGACAGCTATGGTGTTTCCATGACATCCTTGGATGAGGTTTTCTTAAAATTGGAGGAAGAATCAGAAATTGATCAAGCAGGCCAGTATACCTTGCAATAGATTAACAGGGTGCTGTACAACTATAGTTTTATCTGTCGACGTGCATGTTTGAATGCTCACATTGCAGCAAATTCTCAAAGGGGAGCATGAGCAGCTGGAGGTGATGCCTCATGCGAGTCAGAGTAGGAATAGCAGAATAGAACAGATGAGTGCATGGCTGAAGAGCTGGTGCAGGGGACAGGGATTCAGATTTTTGGATCATTGGGATGTCTTCTGGGGCAGAAGTGGCTGTACAAGAGGACAGGTTGTAGTTGAATGGAGGGAGGCCAATATTGTGGAGGGGACATTTGCTAGAGCTATTCAGAAGGCTTTAAACTAGTTTGGCAGGGGTGTGGGAACGTAAACCGTAGTAGACAAGAGAGAAGATCCAGATGCTATAGAGAGCAAGTTAAATGGATTAAGGCAGGCAAGAGCAAGTTAAATAGATAAAGCGGAGAATGATGAAAGGCTGATTGATTAATTAAAATGCATTTATTTCAGTGTAAGACGCCTGACAGTTAAGGCAGATGGATAAGAATATGGGACTGAGGTATCATAGTTCTTACAGAAGTATGGCTAAGGAATAGACAGGATTGACAGCTCAATGTTCTGGGGTATAGATGCTATAGAAAGGTTAGAAGGAGAAGCAAGAAGTGGAGTTTTTGATTATGGAAAACATCACAACAGTACTTAGATCCTGGGGGATCATGCAGTGAAATTATATGGGTATAACTGAGAATAATTAGGGGATGATGACTTTGATGGGATTGTATTGTATGCCCCCCCCGCCCCCCCCACCCCGCCCCAGATAGTCAGCAGACAATTGAGGAGCAGATATGTAGGGAGATCACAGATAGCCATAAAAATAATAGTATTCAAACAGCAGGGGATTTAAACTTTCTAGACTGGGACTGTGCTTGGATGGGGAGGGATTTGTTAAATCTATAAAGAAAACTTTGTCAATCAATATGTAGATGGCCGTACTAGAAAAAGGACAAAATTTGACCTCCTCTTGAGAAGTAAGGCAGGGCAAGTGACCATAATTAGATATGGAAAAGGATAGGTCCCATCCTCAAATTAATTTTCTAGATTGGGACAAGACCAATTTTTATGGTATTAGACAGAAACTTTCAAAAGTTGACTGGGGGAGGCTGTTTGAAGGTAAAGGGGCATCTGGCAAGTGGCAGACTTTTCAAAGCAAGATCATGAGAATTCAACGACAGCATGTTCCTGCGAGTGTAAAGGGCGAGGATGGCAAAGCTAGAGATATTGAGGCTGTGGTCAAGAAAAAAAGCAGAATCCCGATATGGAAACAGGCCAAAACTAATATTTTACATCAGTATTTACTGTGCAGAAAGACATGAAAGCTAGGGCACTCAGAAATAAATAATGATGTCTTGAAAAGAGTTCACATTGCAAAAAAGGAGGTGCTGGAGATCTTAAAATGCATAAAGTTAGATAAGTCTCTGGGACCTGGTCAGATGTATCCCAGGACATTGTAGAAAGTTTGGGAAGAAATTCTGGGGACCCTATCAGATATGTTTGTATCATCAATAGCCACAAATGTGGCTGAAGACTGGAGGATGGCTAATGTTGTGTCACTATTTAAGAAAGACTGCAAGGAAAATCCAGAGAACTACAGACTGATGAACCCGACCTCGACGGTGGCTAAGTTTTTGGACGGGATTTATATGCATTTAGAAAGGCAAGGATTGAATAGGGACAATCAGCATAGCTTTGTGCATGGGAAATTGTGTTGCAGAAACTTAACTGAGTTTTTTTGAAGAGATAACCAACAAGATAGATGAAAGCAGAGCGGTACATGGACTTTAGCGAGGCCTTTGACAAGATTTTGGTTGGTAGACTAGTTAGTAAGGTTAGTTCACATGGGATCCAGGGAAAGTTAGCTATAAAATTGACTTGATGGGAGGAGACCAAAGGGGAGTGATAGAGGATTGTTGTTCAGACTGGAGGCTTGTGAACAGCGGTGTGCTGCAAGGTTCAGTGCTGGGTCCATTGTTATTTGTCATTTGTGTAAATGATTTGAATGAGAATTTAATGGGCATGGTTAGCAAGTTTGCAGATGACACCAAAATTGACGGTATAGTGGACAGTGAACTCTAAGGCTATATTAAGAGCACTGCTGGATCTTGATCAATTGGGCTAGTGGGCTGAGGAATGGCAGATAGAGTTTTATTTAGATAAATGCAAGGTTTGGCATTTTAGTAAGACAAACCAGGCAGGATTTGCGCAGTTAATAGGGCTCTGGGGAGTGTTGTCGAACTGAGAGACCTAGGGGTGCGGGTACATAGTTTCTTGAAAGTGGTGTCACAGATAGACAGGGTGATGAAATGGATGTTTGGCATGCTTGCCTTCATTGATCAGAACATTGAGTACAGGAATTGCGGCATCATGTTACAGTTGTACAAGACATTGGTAAGGCCGCATTTGGAATACTGTGTACATTTCTGGTCGCCCTGCTATAGGAAGGATGTTATTACGCTGGAAAGGGTGCAAAAACGATTTGCAAGGATGTTGCTGTGACTGGAAGGTTTGAGCTATAAGGAGAGGCTGGATAGGCTGGCCCATTTTCCCTGGAGAATAGCAGGCTGAGGGGTGACCTTATAGAGGTATATAAAGTCATGAGGGATATAGATAAGTTGAATAGCCAAGGTCATTTTCCCAGGGAGGGCATTCCAAAACTAGAAAGCATAAGTCTAAGGTGAGAGGGGGAAGATTTGAAAGAGACCTAAGAGGCAATTTTTTCACATAGAGGGTGCTGCTTTTATGGAACAAGTGCCAGAGAAATGGTAAAGATGAGTACAGTTACAAGATTTAAAAGACGTTTGGACAAATACACAGATAAGAAAGATTTAGAGGAATGTGAGCCAAACAGCGGCAAATGGGATTAGTTCAGTTTAGGAAACGTGGTCAGCATGGACGAGTTGGACCATTGACTCCATTTACTCCACTTCACCTAAAACTAAGCAACCAGTAAATGCAAGAGTACATTTTTTAATCACTGTCTTGATCCTAATTATTTGAATTTCTCTGTTTTCTTTCAGATTATAGCGTTTTTACCAAAGATCCAGCACCGGATGTAATAGCAAATGAAGAAGATATTTGCATTGACTGCATTGATCACCAGCTACTGACTTTCCCAGAAACTAACTCAGCAATGTTGACTGGCATTGCTCTGTGGCAACACCAATTTCGCACCATAGCATGGTTGCGTTTGATGAATTTCAGTCGAGAACGCAGTGCACTCCTTTATATGTAGGTATAATAGGAAAATTGGAGCACAGAAAAGATATTGGTGTTTATGTTTCTCATCAATACCTAATGTTTTCGTTTAGCCTGCTACCATCATTTCAAATAGAGTATTTAAATTTTCATCTGTTCATATGGACTTTTGTGGTCCATGTATGTTACTGAATTCTGCCATTGAAAATCTTTCAAAGAAGAGCAGCTAAAATGATGACTAATTTCCAAACTGACATGCATTGAAAACATTTTAAGGAAGGTGTGCTTGTGGGTATAGACACAAGGAAACATAATCTGAGTTTTTAAATTCTGAAGGCCAATTTGATCAAATGTGCAAAGTTCTACATATTAAGATGGGAACAAATAAATGAGCTGCATTGCAAGTAATCAAAGGAGAGCATTCTTCTAAACATAATTTAGTGAATAATTAGATGTTGAATGATAATACAATGAGCTTTACTATCTCATAAGAACATAAACATTAGAAACAGGATTGGGAATTCAGCCCCTCAAACATGCTCGGCCATTCAGTATCAATATAGCTGCTCTAATCTTGGTCTCAACTTCACTTTGCTGTCTGCTCCCTTTAATCCCTCAACCTATTACTAGTTTAAAAATCTAGTGATGAACATAAAACATACAAGAAATGAATGGGCAGCTTTCTAATTTACTAGCAAGTAAAGGTAAAATCACAACAATCCTATCAGACATGAGACTGTGAATACAGTCGAGATGATTGGTGATGGTTTAACCTGAGCCTCAAGCAAGGAGAGAGGACAGTCCTTCATAGTAACTTCAACCAGTGTGGGGATTGAACCCATGCTGATGGCATCACTCCGCATCATAAACATGCTGTTCAGCCAACTGAGTTATAAAGAGGCTTAGTACTTATAAGGGAATGTTTTAGAAGATTTAACAATTTTTGTAACATTCCTCACTCCTCCTGTTCCTTCAGTTCATTTCTTTAGACTTCCATCGAATTATTGAAAAGTTGGGGCACAGAAAGAGGCCATATTGTCCAATATTTATCTGACCAGTCTGCCATGTAGGATCTTATCAAACGCATTACTAAATTTCATGTAGACAACACTGCACGACTTCATCAATCGCTTTTGTTAGTTATAGAGTCATAGAGCTGTACAGCATTGAAACAGATCCTTTAGTCTAACTCATCCATACCGACCAAGTTTCCTAAATTGGACTAGTCCCATTTTCCTGCATCTAACTCATATCCCTTTAACCCTTTCCTATTCATGTACATGTCCAAATGTCTTTTCAATCATTTAATTGTACTTGCCTCTGCCACTTCCTCTGGCAGTTCATTCCCTACATGCACCACTCTCTATGTGAAAAAGTTGCCCCTCAGGTCCCTTTTAAATCTTTCCTCTATCATTTTAAACTTATGCCCTCTAGTTTTGGACTCCCCTATCCTTGGAAAAATACATTAGCTATTCACCTTATCTATGTCCCTCATGATTTTATAAACCTCAATAAGGTCACCCCTCAGTCTCCTAAGCTCCAGGGAAAAATGTCTCAGTCTATCCAGCCTCTTCTTATAACTTAAACCCTCCAATCTCAGCAGCATCCCTGTAAAATTTTTCTGTACCCTGTTTAGTTTAACAACAGCCTTCCAATAGCAAGATTACCAGAATTGTATGCAGTATTCTAAAAGAGGTCTCGCCAATGTCTTGTATAGCCACAACATGACATCCTAACTCCTATATTCAATGCTCTGACCAATGAAGGCAAGTATGCTTCCTTTTCGATAATGATGACAAATCTCACTGTATTATCGTCAATATCTCCAAAATGGTTATCCACCCGTCTTCATCTGCTTGTCCAGCTTCATTTCCAAAGACAAAATCTAGAATTCCCTCTACCTCCCTGTCATTAGAAGACCATAAGACCATCAGACATAGGAGTGGAAGTAAGGCCATTTGATCCATCAAGTCCACTCCGCCAATCATGGCTGATGGGTGTTTCAAATCCACTTACCCGCACTGGCCCTGTAGCCCTTAATTCCTTGCGAGATCAAGAATTTATCAATCCCTGCCTTGAAAACATTGCGTTCTGAGGCAATGAATTCCACAGGCCCATCACTCTTTGGCTGAAGAAATGTTTCCTTATTTCAATTCTAAATTGACTCCCTCAAATTCTAAGGCTGTGCCCATGGATCCTAGTCTCCTCGACTAACGGAAACAAATTCCCAGCGTACACCCTTTCTAAGCCATGAGTTTTCTTGTAAGTTTCTATTAGATCTCCCCTCAACCTTCTAAACTCTAATGAATACAATCCCAGGATCCTCAGTCGTTCATTGTATGTTAGGCCTACTATTCCAGGGATCATCCGTGTGAATCTCCGCTGGACACATGCCAGTGCCAGTATGTCCTTCCTGAGGTGTGGGGCCCGAAATTGGTCACAGTATTTTAAATGGCTTTATGCTTGTTATGTGTTGACTAAAGGAAAGTTTTCTTGTATACAGTTCAATATGTTTGTGCCTACTATGCCTTTCATGCTGTTCATGTCCCAGTTGATATTAGAGTAATTGTAGCCCCATTACTGTTATTGTCATCATGTTTTTTGCACTCAGAAATTTGTCTACATATTTGCTATTCTATTTTGCTTCCATGATTTGGGGTCTTCAGAACAGCCCTCGCAGTGTACCTGCCCTATCTTTCTTCTGAGCTCAACTCATATTGCCTGATTTGGTGATTTAATTTGGTATATTATCTGTCCTCAAAGCTGTAATTGATTTTGTAAGCTTTACCTCCACTTTATCTGTTTCTACACATTATTTTGTGTTCGGTGCACAAAGCTTAAATTGCAAATTTAGATTCTAGTGTGGCTATTAATCACACAGTTAATGATACAGAGATTGTTTCCCAAAAATTGCTATAAGTTGTGATATTTTCAAATGCATAACTCCTGTTTAATATAATCTCTTTGAATCATGCTTTTACATATCCCTGTTCTATCCTTTGGGAGAGTTATTTCCACATACCACCAAATATGTTTTACCTCCTTCTACCTCAATTGGTCCTTTCACATTCACTGAAACTACTAATATCAGCAGCTATGGTTCTGTAAACAAAATTCATTTCTCATTGTTAGCTTTCTAAGAGCCCACTTATCCTTTCCCCTTTTGACTTGGAGTTGACATGAAGCGAAAACTGTGGGTGGCATCTTCTGCTCTCACTGGTGATGAGCTTGGATGTAAAAAGGTCATGTGCCCAAAGCCAAGACCTGAGCCTGTCTGCCCTCCCATTACCGCCAGCATTTACGTGCTGGGTGGCAAGACCCAACGTCGGACATTCCCACCCAGGTTCAGGGCCTTAAATGGCCAATTAATGATCACAATGGCATCATTGTGTCTTTGCTGGCATTGACCAGCTTTGGGTGGGCCTGATGAAGGGCTTATGCCCAAAACATTGATTATCCTGCTTCTCAGATGCTGCCTGACCAGCTGTGCTTTTCCAGCACTACACTCTTCAACTCTGAAAACCTTGCGGCCAGCTTGTCTCTTCCTGGGCAGGTGGAGGGTGTATAGTTGTCACTCAATCAAAAGTGCTCAATGCCTGACTGAAAAATTGAACATTGTGAGAGAAGGTTGGGCTGAGTGTCATTGCTGCCAACCCAATCCCCAAGCACTCTTCATGATCCTTAGCCTACAGTACTCCTCATATCCATATTACTTGAGTCTGGGTTGCTCCCACATCCTGGAACTCTGAACCTGGTACTTCCACTAGCATGCTGCTGAACAGAAGAGCTACTGACTTCTGATTAGCCAGTGGCCATTGGTAGGGCAGAATTCTGCTCCCCGTGTGCTTGTGGTTCAGTGGGACTTCCCAAAAAGAGGCAGAGTGGCTCATTTTTTCGATTATCTAGCCAACTTACAAGGCCTTCAATACTGCTGCAAAATTCTGTCTTATGTACATATACTTTATTATCAGAAGTATTCTAAGGTTTAATTTAATAACAGATAATGTTATTTCTCAAGCTTACTGTTGAGTGAAATTTTCTCTTAAAATAAGTTTTGAATAACATTTTTCAATACTTAACAGCATTTACATAATCGGCCTTTTGATATCCATTGTGGTTATGATGGCTTTATTAAACGGTACTCTTAGTCGAAAGGATGTTTCAGTGGAACTATCCCCTGAGTTAATTCTACTCCATCAAGGACAAAACCCCCAAAAATATACCACTAGTCTTCTTCTGAAAAATTCTACAGGTAAGACCTAAGTGGAATAACATTCATTGTGGAAAGCTTCTGAGAACCAAATAATTAATTGAACAGATTCTCAAACAGAGAAGTCTGAACTATTCATTGTAACATACCATTATATGCCACTGTTTGTAGATTTTTTGCTCATTGATTAGCCTGCATGTTTTATTAAATAACCTTTACTTCAGCATAGCATCAATCCAATTTGTTCCTTTTCTGTAAAAGTATAACTTTCCTCTATGGGAAACACCATTCTAGCACCTCATGCTTTGAAATTATGTACATTAATAGTTGTTGCACCAGTGCAAGCAAAGGTCTGTAAGAAAAAAAACCTGATGTTTCAGGATGACCATCCTAAACTCAAGGAAAATATTCTGACAAAAATGGTCCTGATATTATATTTTAACAATGAGTCCCAAAGTAGCATTTGATCAATAGGCAGCACTGAGAAACAAGCATTTGAAAATTTAAGATTTCAAAATGAAGTGTGACTTACAAGTGTGTATATGTATCTGAACATAATTTATGATAAATGATCATTTGTATGCTTTGTTTTATTTTTAATTTCATATTAGGCAGTAATATTGATAAACTTGTCCACGCTTTTGAAGCACAGAGCGTGAAAGTGGAGATGTTCAATGATAGTGAATTCACGGATGTTGCTCCACACAATGCAGCACTAAATGTGTCACTTTCAGAAGAGGTAATAGATTTGAACAGAACCTGTGAGAAGAGTTCAGTTGTATCATGATTTACATGTATTTAAAAGAAAACTTGTTCAAAGATATTTTTGTTTTATGTGCTGTCCCATTTTTATTATTATTGTTGTTCAGCCAGAAAAGGCCTTTAATTACCCCATGATTAATTGTCCACAAAGTTTGTTTGAAATGAAGCAAACCTGATAAAATAAGAAGAAAAAGAATATTTACTTTTAATTTCAAAAGTAAAAGTCACTCAATTCCATGACCTGCCACATAGCAATATTATTATGAAGCTTGCCTGATTGAGGCAAGTTAGCTGAAGATGTTGCATAAAAGATTTAAGAAATGTTAAGAACAGGCATTTGCTCCGAACCATAATTTTTTTTTTGTAACTAAATTTTAAACTGAACCAAACTTAATATATTGTCTGAAGTCGAATTAGCAAGTATGTAATAATTACAAATGGATATGAATATCTAAGAGAAATTCAATAACTGTTCTGTCCTTGAATGCAGTAAATATGTTAGCACATATGGGAGTTACAGTGGGAGAGGGATTCCCTGAGATTCTTGTAGAGAGAGGAGGAAAACTTCTTCAAGGCAGGCATCCTTGCAAGAGGATTCGCAGTAGGGTTAAAATCTGCCCTTTTGAATGACATAACCGCCAAAGCTACCAGAATATACATATCTCACCTTGTTTTTGTTTCCCTAACATATTAAAGATGAATCTTCAGTATACTTAAGTATTTATCATCTTAAGATGAATCCCATAAATTTATTTTATGACTGGAATGCTCCTCCATGATACCATATTTCATTACAAATTCAGTTACTGTACAGTGGAGTAAATTGATATTGTATAAACCACCAAGGCTCACAAGAAATTAGTTCCGTCTTCCAAACAAACTGATATACAAGTTGTTTCATTCTTACGAATGGGAAAGAAGGGAGTTCATTTATGACAATTCATTCTTTTGTAACATGCCATAATGCATTACAAATGTTTTTCTTGAAGAACTTATCCCACTGTATCAATGTAAAGTTAAGAATTTACATTTCTTGGATAATGTTTTCATTACCATCTCTCCCTCTGTCTCCTGTGTTCTTGTTCAGAAACAGTACATGTTCACAGCAGTGTTCAACAGCACAGTGATTCACTCACTGCCGGTGTTAATCAACATGATCAGTAATGCCCTCCTCATTAGCGTAAATGGTTCCGGTGGAATTCACACGTGGAGCAAACCATTCCACTTAGTAAGTTAAGTGCTGTACAGATCTAAAGTGATGCTGATTGTAGAAGTATTGATTTTTCCCTTCCATCTGTTTTTACAATTTCCAAAGAGACCAATAGTTTAAGAGATATGACTTTCTCAGAGACTGAAAGTATCACAAGATTTAATATTTTAAGACTTTTACTGTAACAGAACTAAAATTAACATAGACCAAACATTGCTTTATAGGCAACCATTGTACCAAACCACACAAAATGTACTTTCTCATTAACTAAGTAACAAAAATTAGATATTGCGCAACCTATTTTTATATTAAATCAACTCTCAACAGATTTGTAGCATCGTACAATCAACTCCAAATTCTTCTCTTCATATCTAGCAGTCTTTCTTCTCCCTGTCACACAGCACAAGTCTTCTAGTGTGCTTTTGAAAGACATGATATAGAGGTGCCAGTGTTGGGCTGGGTGGACAAGGTCTGAAGTCACACAATGCAAGGTTATAGTCCAACAGGTTTATTTGAAATCACAAGTTTTTGGAATACTGCTCCTTCATCAGATGGACTATAACCTGGGTGTCCTGTGACTTCTGACCTTTTGAAAGGCCCATAGCAGGGAAGCAACTGAGTGTTTTTTTTATTTAACTTTACTTTTTCTTTTCTAAATCTACAATAGTGAGTAAAGTGGGTTCCTTTTTGATTATATGTTTTGTTGACCTGTCACTTGATTAACCTTTAAAAATATAAAACATAGATCTTAAGTTAGCCTGGAGCAGTGTTTTTTGAGCAGTAAGATTGTGCTGAGACTGGGTCAGTAGATTGCTAAGGGGCAAAGAGGGCCTTTAGTAGAGAGATGTGCTCTTCCGTTGGATGTGGGAGAGTAGGAAGAATTTTTATGTCACTGATTATTATGTCTGCAGGAGATATATGGTTGCGAATCCTGTCGGATTGCATAGATTGGTTGGAGCAGCAGTTAGAGGCAATGAGGAACTTACAGGAGCTAAGGGGTGTCATGGATTGCAGTTGCAAGAAGGGAAGTAAACCGAAGATACAGTCAGGTAGATGGGTTACATCAAGGAAAGGTAGGAGAGGGAGGCAGGTCATGCAGGAGTCTCCTGTGGCTATCCCCATCTCAAGTGGGTATGCTGTTTTGGAAAATGTAGGGGGTGATGGACTCTCAGGGGAATGTAGCACTGACAGCCAGATTTCTGGTACTGAGACAGGCTCTAATGTAATGAGGGGCAGATCAGGTTCCAAGCGATTGATTGTGATAGGGGACACTCTAGTTGGAGGCACAGACAGAAGTTTCTGCAGCTGACAGGATGGTGTGTTGTCTCCCTGCTGCCAGGATCAAGGACATTTTGGAGAGACGGTAGAAGTTTCTCAAAGAGGAAAGGGACCAGTAGGTGGTTATTGTACACTTTGGAACTGACGACATAAGAAAAGAAAAGGATGAGATTTTGAGGAGAGAACCAGAGGAAATTAGGAATTTAACTAAGAGGTCCATGTGGGTAATAATATCTGGATTACTCCTGACGCCACGAGCTAGTGAGGGTAGGAACAGGAGGATAGAGCAGATGAATGTATGGCTGAGGAGCTGGTACAGGGGAGAAGGGTTCACATTTTTGGATCATTGGAATCTCTTCTATGGTAGAAGGAACCTTTGTAAGAAGGATGGATTGCACCTGAGTTAAAAGGGAACTAATATACTGGCTGGGAGATTTGTTAGAGCTACTTGAGAGGATTTAAACTAGTCTGTGGGGGAGGGGGTGGTTTGTGGGTGGAACCCAGATAGTGAAGAAAGAGATCAGTCTTAGACAGGTACAATTGGGAAAAGGAGCAAATCAAACTGTCAGGACAGGCAGGCATGATCAAAGTAGAGAACGAGGTAGGACGGCTAAATTAAAGTGCATTTATTTCAATGCAAGAGGCCGAGCAGGTAAGACAGATGAACTTGGCATGGTTAGGAACATGGGACTAGGATTTCATAGCAATTATAGAGTCGTGGCTCTGGGATGGCTGGGACTAGCAGCTTAATGTTCCAGGGTATAGATGGTATGGGAAGGATAGAAAGGGGGACAAGAAAAAAGAGGCAGTGTCTTTTTCATTAGGGATAACATTATGGCCGTGCTTAGGGAAGATATTCCTGGGAGTACGTCCTGGGTTGTTACCTGGGTAGAACTGAGAAATAAGAAAAGGATGACCACCTTATTGGGACTGTATTTTGCATCAGTGTTTACTATGAGAAGGAATGAAAGCTAGAGAAAATGGGGAAAAAGAATAGCGACATCTTGAAGAATGTCCATATTACAGAGGAGGTAGTGCTGGATTCTTAAAATGCATGCAGGTGGATAAATCTCTGGGACCTAATCAGGTGTACCAAGAGCTCTGTGGGAAGCTAGGGAAGTGATTGCTGGGCCCCTTGCTGAGATATTTAGATCATTGATAGTGCCGGAAGACTGGATTTTGGCTAACATAGTGCCACTATTTAAGAAAGGTGGTAAGGAAAAGCCAGGGAAATATAGACAGGTGAGCCTGACATTGGTGGTGCACAAATTGTTGGAGGGAATCCTGAGGGACAGGATTTACATGTATTTGGGAAGGCAAGGACTGGTTAGGGATAGTCAACATGTCTTTGTGCATGGGAAATTGTTAACTAACGTAATTGAGTTTTTGAAGATGTAACAAAGAAGATAGATGAGGACAGAGCAGTAGATGTGATCTGTATGGACATCAGTAAAGCATTTGACAAGGTTCGTCATGGTAGAGTAGTTCGCAAGGTTAGAAAACATGGAATACCTGGAGGACTAGCGAGTTTGGATGCAGAACTGACTTGAAGGTAAAAGACCGATGGTGGTGGTGAAGGGTTGATTTTTAGAATGCAGATTGTGACCAGCAGTATCCCACAAGGATCGGTTCTGAGTCCACTACTTTTCATCATTTATATAAATGATTTGGGTGTGAACACAGGAGGTACAGTTACTAAGTTTGCAAATGACATCAAAATTGGAGGTGCAGTGGACAGTGAAGAAGATTACCTCAGATTACAATGGGATCTTGATCAGATGAGCCAATGGGCCAAGGAGTGGCAGATGGAGATTAATTTAGATAAAGGTGAAGTGCTGAATTTCGAAAAGGCAAATCGGAGCAGGACTTATACACTCAATGGAAAGTTCCTGGGGAGTGTTGCTGAACAGAAAGACCTTTACGAGTGCAGGTTCATAGTTCCTTGAAAGTGGAGTCTCACGTAGATAGGAAAGCAAAGAAGGCGTTTGGTATGCTTGCCTTCATTGGTCAGTCCATTAAGTATACGGGTTGGGAGGTCATATTGCGGCTGTACAGAGCATTGGTTTGACAACTTTTGGGATACTGCTTACAAATCTGGTTTCTGTGCTCTCGGAAGGATGTTGTGAAACTTGAAAGGGTTCAGAAAAGATTTA
Organism: Chiloscyllium punctatum; assembly: GCF_047496795.1. Lineage (NCBI taxonomy): Eukaryota > Metazoa > Chordata > Chondrichthyes > Orectolobiformes > Hemiscylliidae > Chiloscyllium > Chiloscyllium punctatum. The sequence goes on along the minus strand of NC_092777.1, from coordinate 42,058,371 downwards.
CAAGGATTTTGGCAGGTTTGGAGGATTTGAGCTGTAGGGAGAGGCTGAACAGGCTGGTGCTATTTTCCCTGAAGCGTCAGAGGTGGAGGGGTGACCTTGGAGGTTTATAAAGTTATGAGGGGCATGGATAGAGTAAATAGACAAGGTATTTTCCCTGGGTGGGACAGTCCAGAACTAGAGGCATAGGTTTGGGAAAATAGGCGAGAGGTGAGAGGAAAAAATTTCAAAGGGACCTAATGGGCAACTTTTTCACGCAGAGGGTGGTACGTGTATGGAATGAGCTGCCAGAGGAAGTGGTGGAGGCTGGTACAATTACAACAATTAAAAGGCATCTGGATGGGTATATGAATAGGAAGGGTTTAGAGGATATGGGCCAAGTGCTGGCAAATGGGACTAGACTAATTTAGGATATCTCAGAATTAAAGAAGATCACCATCGCCCCTTCAGGATACTTATTCTGTTTTAACTTAAACTGAATGACTTTTTTAAAGAATGTCCTACTGAAGCCTCAACTGCATAAGACTGTCTGATTAAGACTAGTTGCTAGTCTTTCTGCTTCTGTAGCCTGTCTGTTCTTCACTAAAAATGTCTGTTCACTTAAAATGTAAGTTTTTTTTTAATCAGTGCATTGGATTTGAAAGTGTACTGAATTGCTTTGGATAATTTAGAAACTACTGTTTGAATTTATCATAATAGTTTCCCTATGCCATATGTGAAACAGTCAATATATGGACAATTGTACAAGATGTATGAACTCATTCATTGTTGTGAGCACAACATAACCACAGATCCAATCAAGTGTATCATGTCTTACACTTTAAGTTTTCAGCTGATCAATCCTATAAAAATGTTACCAGTTGATTTTCTGTCATGTTATTTGTAGGTCAAAAATGTAACTTATTCTTTCATTCTCTCTCTCTCTATCTCTCTCTCTCTGTCGAGCTCACATTCTCTCTCCTTTTCGTTTTGTCCTTTTCATCTTTTTTCACTCTTGTGGATTTTCTTCCTACACTTTTCAGATTCCCTTTGCTTGTTGTCTCTGACAGAGGCCTAGTGCTTAATGTGCTATTTCAATCATCTAATATTGAATGATCACGCCTCCCCCAAGAAGTTCTTTGATTCTTAATTCTGGGTTAATATTACAGCTTCAGGTTTCTTACAGTGGTATCTCTTTTTAAGCAATCACTTATTTGTACATTTTTAGATATAAATATTAAAGTGCTCCACACACATAATTAAAAATGAAAATGAATGTTTTCTCACATCTGTTTCAGACAATCACAGATGCTGACTTTAAGGAAAAGGTTTATATGGCTTTGGCAGTTTTGGGGTTGTTATCAGCTGCTTTGCCAGGATGCTACACCATGGATAATTCACGAGATCGTGAGGTAAAGATCTGATTTCATTAATGACAAAATATTTTAGTTTGTCCTCATGAGGGTAGGCAGACAGACATTGGAGGAAGCCGTCTATACAGCTTAGGCAGATGTCAAAATAAAAAATGCATTGAGGAAAGCCTGACATGTGGCCAAAAGTGGAAAATTAAGTTGTAAAATCCATGAGTGAAAACTGACAAAAGGGACTCTCCCTTCTCATGATCTATCTGAACGTTTCTCTGAAACTAGCAAAAATATTCCACCTTGTAAATTTCAAGCCAGCTCAGTACAGTGTACTATGTTTATACAGAGACAATAAAAGACAAGATTTTACATAATTTTGAATAAAAGGTAAATCACAATAATTTGTCTCCTTTTGGACTAGTTTTGGGCTGGAGTTGACAATAACAATCTCTGGCTTGGCAAACTTGATCAGCTGTTATACAGCCATAAACAGGTAACGAGACAATGCAAGAAGGTGGGTTTCAACCTCTCAAAAAATATTACTCATGTATCAGTCAACCAACTGCTGACTTTCAGAAATATTGGAAAAGCCAAGGCATATTTGCAGGACCAAGAAACAGTGCCTCATCTTTCATTTAAGCATTTTCCAGTCTTCTGGACACAACATTAAGTTCAGCAATTTCACACCCTAAATTTTGCACCCACATTTTGTTTCCTTTTCTTGGCATGCCTTGGCCTTAATTATGTTTTTTGTTTCTGCTTTTTGCTTTTGGAAAAGAGATTTTTCATTGTTCTACATTTCATATCTCTTTGAACTCACCTTTTGCTTCTTTACTTGCCCCCTTATAACGCTTTTTGGCTATAACCCATCAACTTTTGGAATCTTATGTCTACTGTCCAAGCCAAGATATTCCCATTTTGTTCTTATTCCTCCATTTCATCTCCGTAAAAGCTACTAAATGTCTAGGCTTTCCAAATTTGTTGAAAGTTCATCATCTGAAATGTTCTCTCCCTTTCTCTTCACATATACTACCAGAGCAGCTGATGAATTCCAGTACTTTTCTATTTTTATTTTAGATTTCCATCATCTGCAGTGTTTTAACTTGTGCAGTAAGTGTTGGGGTAGAAAAAAAAAGAGATAGCAACACTAAAAAAGGACAAAATTCAAATCATTGGTTGCAGCTGAATAATTTTAATGATTATTTTTCAGTATAGGCTTGTTTATTGGCAACTTAAATTAAATTTATGTGGATAAATAAAATTGTAAATTCTATAATTTATCTGTTTACAGATTAAATCTCGCTCTCAACTTCGGCTTTCTGGCCTCTTTCCTTCTGCATACTGGTGTGGTTATGCTTTGGTGGATATCCCAGTTTATTTTGGCATAGTTGTAATCATGCTTGGCTGTGTGATTGCATTTAATTCCACATCTATGCTTCATACTGGTGCTGTAATTTCAATGGTAAGTAAAAACATTAACATTATTTAGCTTTTGAAAATAATATTAACACAATTTACTGGATATGTTACAAAGTAATGCAAATTATTTTCTTTGTACACTGATATATTGTAAATAAGCTACTTCTGTCCAAAATGTTTAAATGGTATAGGTTTGCAGTGTAATTATGTTTCATAGAATTGAGTCCCTACAGTGTGGAAGCAGGCCATTCTGCCTACCAAGTCAACACTGACCCTCTGAACAGCGTTCCACCCTTACCCATTCTTCTCCCTGTCCCTGTAATCCTGCATTTCCCATGGCTAATCCACCTAGCCTGCACTTCCCTGGAGACTATGGGCAATTTAGCATGGCCAATCCACCTAACTTGCACATCTCTGGATTGTGGGAGGAAACCAGAGCACCCAAAGGAAACCCACGCAGACATGAGGAGAATGTGCAAACTCCACACAGACAATCACCCAAGATTGGAATCATTCCCGGATCCCTGGTGCTGTGAGACAACAGGGCTAACCAGTGAGCCACTGTGCCACCCTAAATTGAACCAGGAACTAATTTGAAGTGAGCAATTTTAACTGACGAGATTAGACTCCAATATCTACTAAATCGTGAGTTGAGAATTTTCAGTGAGGAGAAGTAGGTGAGGCAGAAAATCATTTATAATTTGGGATTCCATAACATTTACATTGACAGTGAATGGAATAGTTTAATACAAGTTACCTGACCACAGTGGGGCAGCATGCAGACTGATGCTAATAGGATGAAAAGTAACGTGAAATGTTTTGAGATGGACATGAAGTATCTATTAAATATACAACAGATGGTACAGTTTGAATTCATAGTTTTTAAAGTAAAAGTATTAAATTAAAATATTAAAGCTGTTAATAATTGTCATTTTTGTACAACAAAGTTAAATTGTTGAGTAATTGAAATTAATCAAAAATTACAACAAAATCTGTCAAATTGTTAATAAACTAATTCATTCACTAATATACTTCAGGAGAGAGAACCTAGTTTCTTCACCTCCTTTGGCCTAACACGTCTAGTCCTACTGTCCTGGCTGCTTTTAATTCAGGGTACGTCGGGGAAGCTGAAAGAAGTGGGGTTCAGCATTATTCAGTGGTTTGAGTCAATGTCAGTAGAGGTAGTGGTGAATAGAGACAGTGTCACTTTGTGGGGTGGCAAGGGCAAGGCTGCCACCAGACACATAAACGTGGACTCTAGCAAGGTAAGGAAACATTGTAGGACAATGGATGGGCATGCCTGCAATTGGAATGTAGGCATGGAGGCCCACAATATTCTTGTGTGTGCATAAGCAATACACACACCAGCTGGTCCTTATTGGAAGAAAAAGTTATGTCACTTCTCTTGGTCTCCAACATTATGAAGGTGGCATGAGGATCCTGACTGACTTATTGTGTCACAGCTTTTCCATTTAAATTATCTGGGCAGACAGTCTTTTTCTGCCTAATTCCAGAGGAGGATGAGTTTTGAGTTGGTCCTTTTGTGGTTAACACTTATTACTTTCCTTACAAGTTAACAAGGCACTTGAGAAGGACCACCTTCCCCTCTAGTTTCCTCAAGAAATAATATTCTTTGCAATGCATTGTTAGATTATCCTGGAACTCTGTGATGGTGGCACATAGGAATTACATACTTAGATTTTGAAAACTTTATCTCTGGTCAGTCATTTCTTTCAGGATATCTATTGTAGATAGTTCATAGAACAGAGGAAAGTACAGCACTTCAGTCCACTATGTCTGTGCCGACCATGATGCCATTCTAATCTCGTGGTCAGGATCCCTCTATTCCCTGCCTGTTCACATGTTTGTTTAAATGTCTCTTACAGGTTGCCAGTGTGTCTGTTTCTACCACCTCCCCGACAACACATTCCAGACACCTAACACCTTCACACATTTCCTTTAAACGTTTCCCCTCTTACCCTTCAATTGATGCTCCTAATTATTTGTCATTTCCACTTGGGAGAAAGACTCCAACTAATCACCCTATCCATATCTTGCAGAATTTTGTAGACATCTATCAACTCATCCCTCAGCCTCCAACATTCTAGTGAAAACAATCTAAGGTTGTCCAACTTCTCCTTAGCTAATACAATCCAATCCAGGCAACATCCTAGTGAACCTCTTTTGCAACTCCTCCAAAGCTTACACATCCTTCCAAATGTGACGTAACTAAAATTTTATACAGCTGCAACATGACTTGCCAACTTTTATACTTTAAACCCTGAACGATGAAAGCAAGCATGCCATCTTCCTCCTTTACCACTTTATTCTTTAACACTTTGTCTTCTATGACAAGCTAATTTTGTATCCAACTTAACTCACTCTGGACCCCATGTGACTTAATTACCAACCATAAGCGACTTTGTCAAATGCTTTCGTAAAGTCCATGTAGACAACTGCCCCACCCTCATCAATCATTTTCACCACTGCCTCAAAAGACTTTGCTCTTCCTCAGCAAAATAATGAAAGATCTCACTTACACTGCAGTTAAGTGACTCTTATTTAGCAATATACCACTAACTCATGGATGGATGGGTTCTGCCCAGGCCCGTTAATCCCAACTTCACCACAGTCTTCAGCCAAATATACACAAAAGAGTTCAGTTCCAGAGGTGAGGTGATAATGATAGCTTTCATCATCTTGGCAGGATTTCACCAAGTGTGATCAAGGAGCCCGAATAAAATCAAATTCAGCTCAAGTCATACCTAGCAAAAAGGAACACAGTTATCGTTTTGGAAGCCAAACAACAGCCCCAGGATATTGCTGCAGGAATTCATAGGCTCAACCATCTTCAGGTGCTTCACTCTGGAATAAATTAAATATATTCAGAAAGAAATGGCTTTAAAGAGATGGACAGCTATGTAGATTAATAATACTCAGTAGGTGACATTAAGAGGATATATATTGTTCCTTCTTCACTTTCTCTCTTTCTCTGCAGATGCTGTGTCTTATTGGCTGGGCCCCAGCAATGACGCTGTTCTCATACGCCTATTCCTTCAGATTTGATCGAATGCAGACTTCTCGGGACTTTTTTCTGATCTCTTCAGTTATTGTAAGTTGAAGCAAGTGAACTGAAACATAAACAATGATGAGCATGATATTTGCATTGTTCATTTACTTTAACAAAATAATTCTGTAACTCTTAATTTGGGTCGAAAAATTATTTATATTGACCTTTGGCTCACTGAACGTTCAAGCATGTTTAAGTTTCAAAGATCTGTATGCCAATTATTTTCACCCAAGGTAACTGTATGAATTTGCATTTTTTTTTGTAGATCAATATAATTTCAATCAGTCTCATATTTTTGGTCCGGTTAATACTAAAGGAAACAGCTGCCAATATGCTGCATGGCGCTTTGTCACTTTTTATTCCACCATATGTGATTACAGGATGCTTGTATTACACAGCCAAGGTAGAATTATTTCTTTTTTATATAACTGTTGATCTCACTGAATGAATAATACGTAATTATTTAATTTTTCATCTATCTTTACTTTCACCACAAAAGCAATATGCAGTTATAGGGAAAAAGTTGTGATTTACAAAAATCACTCTTCTAAATAACCTATGGTATTGACTTAATGTCGCATTGACTAAATCTGAACTAATTAAAAACATGATTAGACAAGTAAGTTAAAAAAGAAGGCTACACATAATATAACATCACAGACAAACAAACCAAATCACTCTTGTAATTATTTTTGATAGCTTTGAACAACCATTGCTTTTCTTAGTGGTTGGCTAGGTGTGCCATTATTATACTGTAGCCATAATGAAATGTGGAGCAGGCATGGATAAGTTGATCCATTCCTGCTCCTTAATTTCATATGTTCATATCTTTGATACTCCGAGATGGCACCTAATGCTCACTTTGACCATTTTGGACTTTGTTTGCATTCAGATTCTTGGCCTGTATCATCGCATTTCTTAAAATCATTCCGCTAACGTGACTCAATCTAATCCCTGCTTGATCTTAATCAATCCTACCTCACTATACCTGCACCCAAGTCTCTTGCATATTATTCTGTATCTTTAACATCCAAATTCCCTGAGTAGATGCTTACAGTCTTACCAACACCCAAACCCATTGTTTTTTTTAAATATAAACAGCATTTCTCACTGAATGATATTTATTACAGAAGCTTTAAAGAATTTACAATTTAATTGCAAAATAATAGCCAAAATATAAGAAAAACTAAGAACTGCGAATGTTGGAAATCAGAAACAAAATCAGAAATTGCTGCAAAAGCTCAGTAGATCTGGCAGCATCTGTGGAGAGGAAGCAGAATTGACATTTCAGGCCCAGTGACCCTTCTTCAGAACATTAACTTTGCTTCCTCTCCACAGATGCTGCCAGACCTGCTGAAGTTTTCTAGCAATTTCTATTTTTGATGCCAAAACATAAGATGCTGGCCAACCTTCAGAAACAGTGACCAAGATAATCAAGCCATCAAGTCCTTTTTGATTTTTCTGTAGTGGCTTAATACAATGCTCCACAGTCCAAAGATGTGCAGGTTAGGTGAATTGGCCATGCTAAATTGCCCATAGACAGGGGGGAATGGGTCTGGGTGGGTTGCTTTTCGGAGGGTCGGTGTGGATTTGTTGGGCTGAAGGGCCTGTTTCCACACTGTAGGGAATCTAATCTAATCTGATCTAAACTCAGTGGCTTGTCAGACCATTTCAGAGGGTAGTTGAGAGTTAACGCATTGCTGTGTGTCTGGAGACACATATAGGCCAGACCAGTTAGTAACAGCAGATTTCCTTCACAAAGGAACATTAATGAACTAGGATGGTTTCCCAATAGCATTTTTTTTGGTTAATATTACTTAGACTAACTTTTTATTATAAATTTACAAACCAGGTGGCAACATCAGGCCAGGCTGGCAGGGTCTAGTGCTGAGATCTCCTTGGCAGTCCTGAGGAAATAGGCCAGCCCTACTCTGCATCACCCCATCCACAAGATCTCCAAGTCCCTGTCAAAATTGGGGTAAAAACAATGACTGCAGATGCTGAAAACCAAATACTGGATTAGTGGTGCTGGAAGAGCACAGCAGTTCAGGCAGCATCCAACGAGCAGCGAAATCAACGTTTCGGGCAAAAGCCCTTCATCAGGGCTTTTGCCCGAAACGTTGATTTCGCTGCTCGTTGGATGCTGCCTGAACTGCTGTGCTCTTCCAGCACCACTAATCCAGTAGAAAATTGGGGTGCCAACCTGCATCAGTCCGCCATTTTCAGGACAGTTCTTCCCATACTGAAACTGAAAAGGGCAATTCCTGGCTGACCACGATCAACCTGATGCACAGCTTGGGTTCAAATGTGGCAGTGGAAGTGGGAATTCCAGAAAGTTCCAGCAGTGGCAGGTACCTGTGCCACTGACGAGTGCAAAATAGCTAAAGAGCAACACCACACATTACGAGATGGTCAGTGTAAAATTACGTGAGAAAACTCTCTGAGCTTATGGACAGAAACCCTCAACCCCCTGAAATTCAGCCTTCACTGATTTTTGGTAAAATTTGGCTCAATCTTACTATTTTCAATATTAGTAGAAATTTTTTTAATGGAATTATTGTTGCCTGGCAAAATATTTATTTATATCAAGGTTCATAGGTTGTCTGCAGAATACAAAACAAAAATGCTTGCTGTGAAAATTAACGCTAGTATAATTTGGGAAGACATCATTGAGGCCCAAAATGACTGATTATAAAATGGTCTTTTTGTCTGCTTTTCTGTCTATCTATGCATGCAAATGACTGACAGCTCTATTTAATATCTATTTGTTGGAATGTATGTTTTTTAAGATGCCGATAAATTGGAGAAATCCTTTGGTTGCATACTCTATATTTTTTAAAAAGCATGCCAACCTTAAAATTCATTGTAAATTGATTATACAGGTTTTTCTGGATCATAAGGATGAACCCAGTCTAACAGTAGGGACATATCTGGAATGGAAACAGAACATCCTCATAACTATAATCTCAGTAAGTTTAGATTTTAATTGCTGAACTGAAACAGGTCTGATGTAAATGTGGAGAAAGTGAGGACTGCAGATGCCGGAGATCAGAGTCGAGAGTATGTTGCTGGGAAAGCACAGCAGGTCAGGCAGCATCCAAGGAGCAGGAGAATCAACGTTTTAGGCAAAAGCCCTTTATCAGGAATGAGGCTGGTGGGCCGGTGGCTGAGAGATAAATGGGAGGGGGTAGGGTTGGGGGGAAGGTAGCTGAGAAAGCGATAGGTGGATGAAGGTGAGGGAGAAGGTGATAGGTTAGAGGGCCTCTTGGAAATTAGATAAACTGCAAATATATTATGAGTATGAGAAAAGTTATTGGGAGTTCTGGTTTTCAAATGTTTTGACTTGTGAATGTGAAGCTATATAAAGAAGTTATTTTTATTGCCTATTTTTGATTGGGACACCCAGAAGAGCATAGGGAAAGGTAGATGATTGGAATAAATGTATCGCCCACTGGATAATTACTAAATCTATGAGGAGACTGTGTGTGGAAATTGAAATTATTAATGAGATCTTTGGACAATGTTATGTGGTTGTACGATAAGCTAATGGCAGATCTTCGCAAAGATAAATATTGAATTTCACCTTGAACCAATCTGATAGATACAACTTACTCTTGCATAAACCTTTATCAATGTAAATCTATACATACAATTATAGTTATTTGTCTGCAAGCTTACATTTTAAAGAGTTTTATAATATCAGTAAAATAATTCAAAAAGAGGAAACCAATGGTTTGACTCATGATTTAAGAAATATTTAAAAATAAAACAAATTTGTTTTGTGTTTTAGCCCTACATTCAATGCATAATTTTGCTGTTTGTACTACGCCAACTAGAAAAGATTCATGGAGGAAAAGCAATTCAAGTGGATAAATGTTGCAGGTTGGTCAGTTCATTAGATTTAATTTTAGTGATCATTTTTTAAAAATGGCTGCATTCTTCTTAAATATAAGGACCTACCAGTTTGAGATGTTTAGCCTAGTGTTTAGCAGTTTTGGATGTGAGTGATCATGGGCTTTGTTGATACTGGATGAATGACTGTAGTTTAGCAGGAGTTGTTATGATTTTCTGCTTTTGTCGTGAGGACCCAGAGATTAGCAGAACCAGAGAGGATAGAATGCAGAACTTGACTGAATGATGATTCCTACTTTGGCAATAATAAGAAAATAAATGGAAGAGGATCTGAAGATATAGCCTAGAAGAACGGACTTTTAAGTTTCTAATGGCATTTTGCAAATTATGTGTAACTGTTGATTTCTGGGGGGTAAAAAGCAACCGGTCTGCTGCCAAACTACATGACATCAACATAATCCAACTTGGAATTTCATAATTTTTACAAGTCAAGTTAATGCATTACCAGTTCTAGATAAAAATCAACATTTTTTTTCTCATTTGATGCAGAATCTTTCCCTCAAAGAGCAAATTCAAAATAAATACGGAAGAACCTGATAATGAGGATGATGATGTCAAAGAAGAAAGGGTAAGGGTTCGGGAAGCATTGACGTGTCAGAGCTGCGAGGAGGTAAGAAATTGAACCTGTCAGTCAGTTTACTGGATTATGGTGATGGAATGACAAATTGTGTGAGTTGTTACATTTCACTTCATAACTTGGCCAAGGATTTCTGGTGATCCAGATGAAAATTGTACTCAAAATCTCATTAAAATGTTTATCAAGAAAATAAGCATTTTTAATCAGTATGTAGTGTATCAAGAGTGAGTAACTGGATTTTAAAAAGAAAGGGGGCCAGAAGATGAGAAATTATAGGCTGGTTACCCTGACCTCAATCATTTGTAAGATTTTAGAGTCCATTATTAACAATGAAATTACAGAATACTTGGAAGTGCATGGTTAAATAGACCTGTCAATAGCTTTGTCAAAGGAGGTCATGCCTGGCAAATCTGTTACAATTCTTTGTGGAAGTAACAAGCAAGTTAGACAAAAGAGAGTCAGTGGAAGAGATGTATTTGGATTTCCACAAGGCCTTTGACAAGTTTCTGTATGGGAGGCTGCTTACTAAGATAAAAGCTCATGATGTTATGGACAAGATACTAGCATGGATAGAGGGTTGGCTGATTGGCAGAAGGCAGAGATATAAAATAAAGGTGACTTTTTCAGGATGACCGCCTGTGACTATTGAAGTTCAGCAGTGGTCTGTGTTGGGACAATAACTATTCACATTCTACATTAATGATCTGGACAAAGGAATTGAGGGCATTATTGCTCAGTTTGCAGATGACACAAGGATAGGTGGAGGAACAGGTATTGTTGAGGAAGTAAGGAGGCTACAGAAGGACTTGGACAGGCTAGGAGAGTGGGCAAGGAAGTGGCAGACGGAATATAATGTGGGAAAATGTGAGGCTATGCACTTTGGTAGGGAAAAATAGGGAAAAGCTTCAGAAATGTGAAGCACTTATGAGTCCTATTTCAGAATTCTCTTAAGATTAACATATAGATTCAGTTGGCAATTTGGAAGGCAAATGCAATGTTAGCATTCATTTCAAGAGGGTAGAGTACAAGAATAGACTTGAGTCTGTACAAGGCTCTGGTCAAACTGCACTTGGAATATTTTGTGCAGTTTTGGGGCCCGTATGTAAGGAAGGATGTGCTGGTGTTAGAGAGGGTTCATCAAGGTTTACAGAAATGACCACAGGGATGAATGGCTCTGGGTCTGGTACTTGATGAGGGAAGATTTCACTGAAACTTACAGTATACCAAGAGGTCTAAATGTGGAGAAAATATTTTGATTTTTAGAAGAGAATAGGAATCATAGGCATAACCTCACAGGAAAAGGATGACCCGGCATAACTGTGGAGATGTTTCTTCAGCCAGAGGGTGATGAATCTGTGGAATTCATTACCGTAGAAGGCTGTGGAGGACAAATCATTGAGTTCATTTGTCTTAATTTTAAATAGGTTCTTTATTAGCAGGGGGAATCAAGGCTTATGGGAAAAAGGCAGGAGAAAGGAGTTGAGAAACATATCAGCCCTAATTACATGGTGGAGCCAACTCAATGGGCGAGATGGCCTAATTCTGTTCCTATATCTTATGGTTTTAAATAATCGAAAATCACTTTTAAAAATCTTTATTAGAACCATTTGTTATATTGGCATAGAAGGGTCACTTTCTTAATCAGTTGAACTGACATACATTCATACACTTTAAATTACAAATGAATTAACATCAGGTTTTTCTCTCAATGCCTCCCACTCTACTCTTTGCTGAAATGGCATAATTCTTAAACGACACATTTCCCTCCTGACATCAGTTCCATCTTCTACTAAACCTCCTTGTCTTTGTTACTCTCTCTTCATTAACCAATCATACCTGGATTGAAGTCTAAGATTTAATTGGAAGAGTTGCCATTTAATCTCGCTCCTCATTTATAAAAACATTCCTTACCAAACTGCTGACTTAAATTTAGAAATATCTCAGCAAAGTAAATATTGAAAAAAGATATTTAAAATAAGCTAGAGAAGCGAGGATTAGATTTGAGACGAAGAGTTTACTTTTACATATCACATTGCTAGAAGACGGGCAATGCAACTGCAGTCTATTTAGTTTCTGACTTTGTCATTGCATCAGAGTTACAAATAGTATCCTGAATAATTGTGACCCCCTTTATCCTTCTTTGTCCAAGCAAAGCCTTTGACATGGTTCATCTCTCCATTCAGCTCTAGTGCCACTTCTCTGTTGTTCAGCTGGGTGGGTTTCATTCTAATTGATCCAATTACAGCTAGAGAATGTCTTATAGTTACTTCACTTGCTACTCCTGTGCTACAGCCTCTCTGACCCCACAAGAATTTATCCTTGGCCTCCTCCTATTTCTATTACATGCTGCCTCTGGATTACATTATCTAAAAAACACACTTGGTCCCATACATACGCTGATGACACCCAACTTCACCACACTACCAGCTATCTCAACCCCTGAACTGTCCATGTTGCTGAGCTGCTTGACAAAATCCAGAACTCTCCTTCAGTTTAACATTCAGAGAACAAACGCCTCTTACGCTGAATACAAAACCAGTTCCTTGAATACAGATTCCATACCTCTCCAGTCAATATCTCAGGCTGAACTAGATACTTCATAAACTTTGGAATCCAATGTGATCCTGATATAAGCCTCTAGCTCTATATTCCCTATGTCATCAAGAATGCTTACTTCAAACTCTGTAACATTGCCTATTACCTACCCCTTACTTCAGCCCATCTGCTGTTAAGTTCATTAAGCATGTGTTTGCTAACTCCACACCCAACTATTGCAATGTATCCCTGGCCAAAGTGCTGTTTTTCACCTTTTGTAAAAATAAGTTTATTCTAAATGTCTAGTGTCTGCCACTTAAAACGCACCAAATCTTAATCACCAATGCTCATTGATAAGTACATGAGCTTCTGGATCATCATTGCCTCAAATTTGAAATTTCATTTATGCATTCAAAACCTTTCATGGTTTTGCAACTGCCCATCTCTATAATTTCCTCTATAGTCCTCCTAAGACTTTACATTCCTCCAATTTTGACCTCTTGTGCATAGTTGACTTCCTTTGCCAGACTTTTAGCACGCATGCCTTTAGTTGCTTATGCCCTAAACTCTGGAATTTTCTCTTGAAACCTCTTTGTTTCTCTCCTGCTTTCAACATACCTTTTGGACTGAACTTTTGGCCACTCATCCTGTTGCATCCTTTTGCAGATCATTGTCAATTTTGTGGCTTTTGTATGCTTGTGTGAAGCAGCTCGGAATATTTTACTATGTAAAGATGGTCCTTAAATGCACATGGTTCATTTGAAGTGAGAAAGAATTCAGAGAAAATATGGTCATGATCATGAGAATTTTAATGTAAAGCTTAGTCATGTTATATTCTTATAAATATGTCATGGATTCTAAAGTTTATGGGAATGGAATTTTTGATGCAGAGGACACATTATTTACAAAAATAAACAATTCCTAATTGCTTGGTAGTACAGAACTTAAACATTACTAAACAGAGACATGAACTTGAAGCTTTTTGTCTTGCACTCGTCCATACTGAGAGTATGGACGAGTCTTGCACTCGTCCACATGCAAGAAACTAACATTAGCAAAGAAAATAATTTATATTTATTTTTCCTTTGTGTGTACAAGACAAAATGCTTTGATTTCATGTCTCTTTTTAGTGTTGAGTAAACAACACATTTAGATGCACAGAAATATAAACTAACTTTCTTGTTTTTAATTTTGTAGAAACCGGTGATTGTGGTCAGTAACTTGCGTAAAGTTTACACTGGGAAAACGCAGGTCTGCAAGTGTTTTTCAAAGCAAAAAAATAAAAATGTAGTGGCAACTAAAAATGTCTCCTTTTGTGTAAGAAAAGGTAAGTATACATCACTGGGGATGATGGATCAAACAATCAGGTCTAGACAAGAGAAAACAAAAACAACTGATAAAAACCAGCCTGGATGAAGTGTGTTGAACATCAAGTTTTAGTTTGCAGTGTATAACAATGTTGTGTTCCAATGGAGATACACAAACACGTTGCTGAATGGTTAGGCAACCATAATGTACAGTAGAAAGAATGAAAACCAGGAAAAGTTGATCTGGGTAAAGCATGTGTGTAAGATATATCATTAATCAGGCAATTCTTCAATAATTTTCATTCTTTATATCAATAAATTCATTCATTCATTTATGTACCTCCGTTACAACACCATTTGCAGCCTGTAACCACATCTTGGATGTCAGTACTGAAGTGTTCCATTTCCTGAAAGTAGCGATAGCTTTTCCCAACTATAATCATGAAGAGCATAGTCAGCTTTCTGGCATCTTTGCATTTTAACAGTACACTAGGAACACCTAAAACACCCGCTGATAGTCTTAAATCTGTGCAAACTGCAGGTGGAATATTCAAAAGGATTTCTTTGATCATCCTTCTCAATACATTGCAGACACAAACTGTATTCAAAATGAAATGAAAATCACTGCAGTAGAAGTTTACATTGCACAAAAGGCTTCAGCTTCTAGATTTGTACATTTTTTTCAGGTGAAGTTCTGGGATTATTGGGCCCAAATGGTGCTGGAAAAAGCACTACTATTTCCGTGCTCACAGGCGACTTGGAACCATCAGCTGGCCAGGTATGCTTATAACTAAATGATAGAGAAGTTAAGTGAATTGCATCTACTGGAGAAATTCTAATTTTTTTTTGTGATTTGTTGGCTTAAGCATTGGAGAAATAATAGATCTCAATTTTGCACCATAATTCAACAACCAGCTAAGAAAATAAATGCTTACCATAGGACGACAAACTGGAATGGAATTGATCCTAAATGATAATACCACCCACTAGTTTTTATCCAGAAGATGTTTTAAAATTTCTTGTATCTAAACTATCTGTTTGAGGTGATGAGCAAAGAAATATGCTTACAAGTCTGTGGAAACTTTCAATAGTTAGTTCTTTCTAAGTAAGTTGTTTTCACATAGTTATCTACATCTAGTTTAAGTATAGTTAAAATTTGGTGGTCACCTCTTCAAGTGTGTCTTTCGAGGAACACTTCAGCTTGCTCTATCTGACAAGCGTGTCTCCAGTTGCTGCACAAACTCAAACTTTGAGCTGTAGGGGAAGGAGATACAGTCATAGAGATGTACAGCAAGGAAACAGACCCTTCAGTCCAACTTGACCCTGCCGACCAAGTATTCTAAATAAATTCAGTCCCACTTACTAGCATTTGGCCTATATCCCCCTAAACCCTTCCTATTAATATACCCATCCAGATGCCTTTTAAATGTTGAAATTGTACCAGCGTCCACCACTACTTCTCATGTCCTTCATGATTTTATAGAACTCTATAAAGTCACCCCTTAGCCTCCAATGCTCCAGGGAAAATAGCCCCAGCCTATTTGGCCTCTCCCTGTAGCTCAAACCCTCCAACCCTGACAACATCCTTAAAATTCTTTTCTGAACTCTTTCAAGTTTCATGACATCATTCCTACAGCAAGGAGACCAGAATTGCATGCAGTATTCCAAAAGTAGCCTAACCGATGTTCTGTACAGCCTCAGCATGACCTCCCAATTCCAGTACTCAATACACTAACCAATAAAGGCAAGCACACAAATGCCTTCTTCATTATCCCATCTACCTACGACTCCATTTTTAAGGAACTACTAACCAGCACTGCAAGGTCTCTTTGTTCAGCAACACTCCCTAGGACCTTACCATTAGGTGTATAAGTCCTGCCCAGATTTGTCTTTCCAAAATGCAGCACCTCATATTCATCTAAATTAAATTCAATCTGCCACTACTCAGCCCATTGCCCCAACTGATCAAGGTCCCATTGTACTCTGAGGTGGCCTTCGTTGTAGCCTACCACTATACCTCCAATTTTGGTGTCATCTGCAAGCTTACTAACCATACCTCCTATGTTCACATCCAAACCATTTATATGAATGACAAAAGCAGTAGACCCAGCACCATCCTTGTGACACAACAGCTGGTCACAGGCCTCCAACTCATCTGGGGTTGTTCTGCCTCCACAACTAGTGTAAATTCTTTGGTTGTTTAGTTTTTTTGTAGAGTGAATTACTGCTTAAGCTGTGAATTCAATGCATCAATTTAAACTTATATTGATATCCTTTCTAAGTAAAAAAAGTGAACAGTGGCTTTTCCCAATACACAAATGACACTGTCATCCATCTACATTCGTACAGTTGCATCTGTGGGATCATGTCAACATAACATTAAAATTTAAATTAATTGTAAGATCCAGGAAAATGCTATGTTTAAATAGCTTTTGAGTTACAATATTATGCAGCAGTTGTGCTGATTTGCAGACTGATGATAATTGTTGCTGTTTTCAGGATCTTATTGCTAGTTTAAAATTTAATGTTAAGAAAGTATTGGAGTCTGGTTTACTTGTTTCTTGCTTGGAACAAATTTTGGTGCAACAGACAAGAGTTATTTTTGTCACATTCAGTGAGGTGTAAGTTGCAAGCTCCACCTAGCAGTGGCATTGCCAATAAATGCAGCCTCAAATGATACAGAAGAATGTAGTGATTAATCCCACCAAATATAGTTTTAGGCCAGTTTGATCTCAGTGCAGAACTTTTGGGTATGAACTGTTCAATTAACAGATTCATGCATTGATGTTTCATTACTTGAGCTCATGTGACCTCTTTGAAATATGCTTAAGTCCCTTATTTTTAAAATTGTTGTTTTATAGGTATTGATGGGGGATTACTCAACTGAATATTTGCAAAGAGAAAGCTCTGTAGAAAGTATAGGCTATTGTGCACAGGTGAACCCACTCTGGCCTAAGCTTACTGTGCAGGAACATCTGGAGATATATGCTGCCATCAAGGGACTCAGTAGAGAAGATGCAGCAAATGCTATTAAACGGTAAGAAACTAACACTTTTAATCCGAAAATTTAAATGAAGTCTTCAAACAAATTAATAACATTCTGATCACTGTATCAGATTTTGTGTCTTACATGAAAAATTGTGAAAGAAATTGAATCTTGCATAAAATTTGTTTCACTTTAAGGTTACTATTCACAATATTTGAAGTTAGAAATAAACTGATCTGTATTTTTTGGCAGCATTGTAAAAGCTCTTGAACTGAAGGAATATCTCCAGAAATCAACAAAGAAAGTCTCCAGTGGGATAAAGAGGAAGGTATGTACCACTCACGTTATTGTATCTTAACTGGGTTCATGAACCATGTTTTATGCATATGTATAATGTTGTGTGCTGATATTGAGGCGTATATATCTGTCAGCTCATCCATTCATCTGGTTATCTGCTTTGTTTTTCAAAAGCATCATACCTACAATAAGTAATTGTCTATGTTATTTATAATTGTCAATTAAAACCAAAGAAAATACAGAGCACTTTCAGAATAGAACTGTAGCTGACGACCGCATAACTGCATCACTTCGTAGTCTACTACTGGTGTTACAATGAATGCTGGTTACCTGACCTTCTCTTAATTAACACTAAGGTGACAAACATCAGTACTAGAAAATGATACTATTCTACTTTGAGATTTGAATGTTAACCAATTAATGAAAGCAAGACATTCACCACTATTCAGCAAACTTCATATTTATACAGCCACTAGTTCCTTCATTTCATGGGATTTAACTTTGACTAGCCTGTTACATGCTACCGCTAAACACATTTTTAGAAGTTCACATACACACACACCAACAACATTACCCCAATGATAAAGCTCAATCAGTCTCTTAACTACAAACTGCTCTTTAAAAATCTATATTTATCCAAATAGCTGTTAATGTCCTGGATTTATCCTTTCTAATAGTTTTCCATGATTAAACTGATTGAGCTTTAGCTGCTGAGTTTATTTTGATATCCCTGGGCTCTTGTGGTGTAGTGGTACTATACTTCCCTCTAAACGAAAAGGTGCAGGTTCAAGTCCCACCTGCTTCAAAGGTGTGTTAAAAATCTCTGAATTAGGTTGATTAGAAAATATCTCTCTTTACAACCCTAAGCTTGGGTGCAAGTCCTGCTTGCTGCAGAGGTATGTCATTACATGCCTGAACATGTTGTTCTAAAATATTTATCCTTACACCCCTTGAATGGCTCTTGTGGTGCAATTGTAGTGTCCCTGCCTCTGACCCAGCAGCCACAGATTACAGTGCTATCTGCGCGAGAGGTATGTCTTAACATTTCTAAACAATTTGATGAGAATATCAACCCTTACACTCATTTTGAGCAAGACTGTAGGATTTGCAATTCTCTGTATCTTTAGTATAGAAGTCATAGAAACATTACGTACCAATTGATAAGGAGCTGCTTGCCTAATTCCAAACTTCCTGCTCTAGATCTGTCACCCTGCAGGTCCTGTCCCTACAAAGTACTTGGATACCTTCTTGAAAATATCGTGAGAGTTCCTGCCACTACCTCATACTAGTTGCAAAATGAGTTCCCTCATCTCACTAAATCTTCTATTAAATAAATATTTTGACTTCTTTACTGTGATAATTGAATGCCCCTATTTAGCCTAAATAGGTCTCTTATAATTTTGCTGGATGATATCATCAGAATGCTTTGTTTTCTTTCTTTCAGTATATTCTTCAGATAGGTATGTGAAATGTTAGGCTGTTTAGATATACTGTATCTGTTTGAGATCCTGACAACATGAACTTAGTTTGTTTTATCAGCTGTGACTAAATTATTCGGTAAGCAGTGTTTGCAACAAGTTTAACTCTGCTGTTTTCCTTGGAAGCTTTGCTTTGCACTGTGCATGTTGGGGAATCCTCAGATTGTATTACTGGATGAGCCATCAACAGGCATGGATCCTAAATCCAAACAGTTTATGTGGTAAGTGGCAAATACAGTGGAATCACAATGAATCAAAATCAAATAACCTGAAACTCCAGTTGTGTCAAAATTGCCTGTTTTTCTCAAAAGAAGATTAGGAAATCCAAAAGAAGGATTGCTACAATAAATTCAAATTCAGGATTGGTAACTCCTGATTAGCCAAGCTTGTCATGTGACCATACTAACCAACTGGACAGGAATTAGGCCACACAGGAGTACAAAATTATAGGCAAGACATAATTTGACATTCACATTGAAATCTATCTGCAAAACTCTGCGAGTATGGCTAAATCTTTGATAAAGGTAAAAGTAATGTCAATTGGAGAGAAAATAGAACAGGTGGA
This sequence comes from Chiloscyllium punctatum, assembly GCF_047496795.1. Taxonomy (NCBI): domain Eukaryota; kingdom Metazoa; phylum Chordata; class Chondrichthyes; order Orectolobiformes; family Hemiscylliidae; genus Chiloscyllium; species Chiloscyllium punctatum. The sequence continues at coordinate 42,038,885 of NC_092777.1, read as the reverse complement.
AAATCACATCTATGAATATATATCCATATTGGTAGCAATGCAGTAGTTTTTGAGAGATCATCAAGGTTGTAGATATATTCAAGTTTCATATTTATTAAATACCAAACCACGACAAAAGCTTAAATGAAAGCTAAGTATTGTGATAATAGATTTTAGATTACAGAGTCACTATGAATGCTTGAATTAGATTATGTCAAAAAGATTTAGTTATTCTCAGTTTACCAGAAGTCAAAATGTGAAATATAAGCAGCATAGCATTTTATTAACAAAGCATTTGTTCAGGACTTTTCCTGCCCTGAGAAGGTGTTGTATCCGACCACTCAGAGAACGATTAGCAAAGTTTGGATATTATGTAGGACTGTAGTTTGAACTTCATCTCTCTGCTAAAGAGAACTACATGTTAAATGGATGGTGTCACAGGTTCAGTTTGAAGTTGGTGTAATTACTTTACAGAAAAGTCACACCTGCTGTTTGAATAAAATGTAATTGTACAACAACAGTGTCTTGTCTTGCTGGTGTGTTGGTTTCTTAAAGGAAAAGGTTCTCATGCTGAAACCAAAAATCCTCCTTCCTAAATCTCAGGCTGACACAATATTGTAAGCCTATGCAAAAGGCTTTGGTGAACACAAGATAGGTGGCCTTAATTTTAAATTTGGCAAAAAACAAATTAATTTAATTTGGTTTCAGGAGAGCAATTCGGGCTGCATTCAAGGATAGACAACGTGGTGCCATCCTGACAACACACTATATGGAGGAAGCTGAAGCACTTTGTGATCGTGTTGCTATCATGGTGTCAGGACAGTTAAGGTACTTCCACTATGAAATAGTCTTGCACATCTAAATTAGTGGAGAGTAATCATTTAAGAATTTTTTTTTTTGCAACCACTATAAGAACATCAACTGTGCTGCTTTCTCAGTAATCTTGGCATGGGTGCCAATCTGCTTTGAAAAGTACAGTATGTTTATTGATAAATTGTTCTATAATGCTAAGGATGAAGTTACTTGATACCATGACATTTTTTCAACTGATCAGAGAGAGAGAGCATAGATTTACAATGTTCAGGTCATGCCAAGTGATCCTGACCGATTTTTTTTTTTAGAAGATACTTGAAGTAGTAACAAGAGAATGTCTAAGTCTAGATGTTATGTTTTGCATTTCCAAAAGGCATTTGATAAAGTCCTTCATAACAACTCTTAGCCAAAAGTTGAAACCTGTGGAATTGAGTGGAAAGTATTTACAAAGTTAAGAGATTCTTGTGAGTAGCAGGAGACAGAGTAGTATTAAGAATTGAGATGATGTTGTAGAAAACCACATATCCAAATATACCAGTTAGATAATGCTGGGCAATACTATAAGTAATGTAGGTCAATGCATAGCTTATTTCAATTTTGTGAGTAAAGAAAATGTTCAAAACTGTGACAAATGGATTTCATTTGTAAGCCTAAGACCTTCCACTTTAGATATAAAAAGGATTGATTGGGAATTTTTTTTAAATGGTGAAAGTGAGAAGTAATAGAAGTCAGAAGAGAGTTGGGTTCATGTACAAAGATCATTAAAATGCCAAATGTGTGTAAAAGCAATATCAAAATATTAATGGAATGAGAGAAGAATAGAACACAGGGGTTTAGACTCTATGCTGTAACTATGGAAAGCCCTGGTTAGACCACACTTGTAGCCCTACTTTTTTCTGGATGCCACACTTCTTGAGATACAGTGTTCTTGGAGAGGGTGCAGTGTAGATTTACTGGAATGATAGCTTGACTCTAAATAAAATAATGAGGCAAAATAACACAAACTAAGGTTACAATTCCTGGAATTTGGAAATCTGAGAGATTATTTGATCAAAGTCTTCAAGATATTATGGGAATTCATTATTAAATTGTTAGATCAAAACTATTTCTTGAGATTGGGTAATCTAGGACCTGGGGATTCAACCTAAAAATTAGACCTTTGTATTTCAGGAGTGAAGTTAGGAAATACTTTTGTACACTGAATGATAGAAGTTTGCAACTCTCTTCCTTACATGGCAATCAATTCTGTGTCAATTGTTAATTTCTAATCAGAGGTTTTTATGTTATTTTGTTAAATAAATTTATTTAAAGATGTAGGATAAGGGTTTGATCTAAACTGGTGTTAGCACCAAAATCAGCCACAATCTCTTTAGCAGCAAATAGAACAAGCTTCAATCCAAGAGGAGAATTGACATCCTATTAGTTGTTTTCAGATTCGAAAATCTCACCATAAACTGGTGCAACATTTGTAGTTAGCATACGCTTTCTTAAATTCAATTTTAGTATAAATCTGAAATATTTGTGTGCAGTTTTGGTCGCCATACTATAGGAAGGATGTGGAGGCACTGGAACGGGTGCAGAGGAAGTTTACCAGGATGTTGCCTGGTATGGTAGGAAAATCCTATGAGGAAAGGCTGAGGCACTTGGGGTTGTTTTCATTGGAGAAAAGAAGGTTTAGGGGTGATTTGATAGAGGTGTACAAGATGATTAGGGGGTTAGATCGGGTTGACAGTGAGAACCTTTTTCCACGTATGGAGTCAGCTATTACAAGGGGGCATAGCTTTAAATTAAGGGGGGGTAGATATAGGACTGATGTTAGGGGTAGGTTCTTCACTCAGCGAGTCGTAAGTTCATGGAATGCCCTGCCAGTAGCAGTAGTGGACTCTCCCTCTTTATGGGTATTTAAGCGGGCATTGGATAGGTATATGCAGGATAGTGGCTTAGTGTAGGTTAGGGGTGCTTTGATCGGCGCAACATCGAGGGCTGAAGGGCCTGTACTGCGCTGTAATGTTCTATGTTCTATGTTCTAAAGGAAGAATAAATCAGTTTATATACTTGAATTTACTCACAGTTAATTACTAAATTGCAAAGACAGGAGCAATCAATAAGATTATACTAGGAACTGTGCAGATAACTAATTTTTAATGTTTGTACCAAAAGGAAAAGATGAGTGCATATATTTTGTGATGTGTAGGTCAATTGATAACAGGTAAAATTGCCATAGTCCGAGTGGACCACAGGGCTGCTGTCATATTATAGAGAAACAACTGGTGGTTTAACTTGAGGGTCACCATGTAGAGTGAGGAGTGAGTTTGAGAAGGTGGGATCTTCATGTCAATCTCAGCTGGTACAATTGAACCCATGCTGTTGGCATCACTCCGAATTTCAAATCAGTTGTCCAGCAACTGAGCTAATTTCTACAGAGCAATCCATTTTTGCTTCCCTCTACCTAGTGGGTGAACGTTTGGTGCACATTTTGGGTAATTTTTATTGTCGTATTACAAACTGTATGTTAATCAAATCTGCATCTTCATGAAATAAGTTTTTGTTTTATAACAAATTACTAATTATGTTTATTAAAGAAACCTATTTGCTTGGTCTTTTTATTCTAAGTCTAGTTTCTAGAGTTCAGAAACTGGGTAAAACAATTATATTTGTTGTGACCCGTGGAGAAATGGAATGAGAGAAAGTCATTGCACATCTCGCGCCCTGGCATACCTCGTGTTATTTCCTGTTTTGTAAAGACTTTAAGTGTGCTGAGACTAAATTTACCAGTTTTTACTTATCCTACAGTTGAAATTCATCAGAATGAGGATTATTTGGCCTCGCAATATAAAAAGCTAATTTAGCGCTAATTGTGCTAAAACTTGCATGTACCTTTTCAATAGACTAAAATGGAGGTAATCTTTGCCATGAGCAGGTGTATTGGCTCCATACAGCACCTAAAGAGCAAGTATGGTGGAGGATATACGCTGGAGATTAAACTGAAGGGTGAGATGACAGAAGCACAACAAATATCTAACATTCATGATAAAATAATGCAAATATTTCCACAAGCTTCTCGCCAGGAAAGGTAAGGGTCAGTATGTAACAGTTAATTTACAAATGTGTTACTCATTTTCCCCAACATCATCCATTGGTTTTAGGTTTGGCACACATTCCATGCCACGTTGGCTCAGTGGTTAGCCCTGCTGCCTCACAGCGGCAGCGACCTGGCTTTGATTCCAGCCTTGAGTCATTATGGAGTTTGTACATTCTTCCTGCATATGCATGGATTTCCACCGAGTGCTTCGGTTTACTCTTACAGTCCAAAGATGTGCAGATCAGGTGGAATGGCCATGCTAAATTGCACCGTAATGTCCATAGATGTGCAGGCTAGGTGGGTGAGCTGTTCTAAGTGAGGGACTACTGGGGTTGGGTTGGCAGCGAGATCTGGGTGGGATGCTATTTGGAGGGACTGTACAGACTCAATGGCCCCTTTCTCCACTGTAGGGATTCTATGACAGGGATCAAAAATATGTAAACCCCAAGTTATCTGTACAGATGCTATTTATTATTTCTCTCAATTACTATAGACAAACTCATCAAAATTATCATATCAGCTTGAAATGTTACGTTGAAAAATCTAGAAATATTAATTAATTCATCTGTCACATTGTTTATGAGCCTTTTATTTATGTTTCTTGTCAGCCGTGGGTTAAATGTTATAGAGGTTTGCCTTCACAGAAGATGATGAAGTCAATTTACCAAAGGCATGCATAACATAGTAATCTTTGACTTACCTTAATGATGGTGATGCAGGTTCCAGGGATTTATTTTTAGACATGTTTACTTACCACTCACAAAACTTAAGATATTAGCAACCATGTACTTCTTTCTCCATGTAGATGCATGTGTCTGAGAGATTGTTTGGTTTGTTTAGTGGCAGTAACTTGTGTTATTGACTTAAGAAAAAATTGGTTAGGTTTGTATTCATGTCTCCTCCATCATTCGCAGTTTTTCATAACTCTCAGATATCTAAGCAAATCAGAATAACTGAACAGGTGATGGTTTGATTCTTAATTTGATAAAACTTTCAACGTAATGTGTTTTGCCAATATTGAATTGATTATAGTGTTATGCTGATGGCTATTGACAGCCATGGAAAAGTCTGTCCTTTCAATAAGGTTGTCTCTCCTTATTTAGAAAACTTTGAGATAAGTTGTCATATGGGAGGAAAAAACAGGAGGAGTGGTAAATAATCATGTAAGAATGCATATGTCTTTGCAAACTTCTATGATATAAAACTGTCTACATAGAAACATTTAAGACAAATTTTCTAAACTTCACACTGGATGTTTATCCATAAAATGTTCAGTTGTCAGCTGTCATTGAATTTACAACTATTTTTAATTCATCTGCTTTTCCTTTGCATACCTTTTTACTTTTTAGTTTTGTTGCAATGTTGACGTACAAAATTCCCAAGAACGATGTTAAGTCTTTGTCAAAGGCATTTTCCAAGCTTGAAGAAGGTAAGGTACATTTCAAATACCAAGAGTGCCTTGTTTACTTATACTGTATCTGGTTCAAAACAACATTAAGGATTGTCAAGAGTACTTTTTAAGGAAGTTAGAAAAGATGGACCTGAGGGCTGGGAAGAGAAAGAAGCAATTAATGGGAGAAGGCCTCAGGTAGTGTCGTAGAACAGAGAGACCTGGGGTTTCAGGTACATAATTCTTTGAAGTTTGTGTCACATATAGACAGAGTGGTTAAAAAGTCATTTAGTATGCTTACCTTCATTGTTCAGTCTTTTGAGTATAGGAGTTTGGAAGTCATGTTGCAGTTGTACAGGACATTGATGAGGCCTCTTCTTGAATATTGTGTCCAGCCCAGTTATAGGAAGATATTATCAGCTGAAAAAAGTTCAGAAGAAATTTACCAGGATGTTGCCAGGTATGAAGGTGTTTATAAAGAAAGGACTTTTTTCACTGGAGAGTAGGATGTTGAGAGGCAACCTTGTAGAAGTTTATGAAATAATGAGGGGTATAGATAGAGTTAATGGTAGTAGTCTTTTCCCTAGGTTGGGGGATTTCAAGACTAGGGGGCACATTTTTAAGGTGAGAGGAGAGAGATTTTAAAAAGACGTGAGGGGGTAAGTTTTTTACACAGAGGGTGGTTCGTGTATGGAATGAATTTCTGAGGAAGTGATGGATGTGGGTAAAACTACAACATTTAAAAGACATTTGGATAAGTACTTGAATAGGAAAGGCCTGGAGGGATATAGGCCAGGAGCCGGCAGGTGGCACTAGTTTATTTTGGGATTATGTTCAGCATGGACTGGTTGGTCTGAAGATTTCGTTTCTGTGCTGTATGACTCTATTCCTTGAATTTATAGAGGTTCAGAAAGCATTTTCCAGACGCAGAAGAATGTTAAGTGTAGACATTACTGGAGTGTGAAGGTGAAACATGCAGAGGAAAAGTTGGACCACATGATGGGAGGAGAAAGAGGAAAAACATTGAAATGAGAGTGGGAGAATATTGGGAATAGGCAAAAAGTTAATTGTGCAGGGAGGAGGTGACATGGGTTGCAACATTTGGCTTAGTAGGAGGACAGGACCCAGTGCTGATGAAGGGCTTATTGTCTGAAACGTTGATTCTCCTGCTCCATGGATGCTACCTGACTGGTGTGCCTTTCTAGTGCCATACTCTTCGACCCAGGATTCAGTGCAGTTGAGGAATGCTGGGCATGAATTTTAAGTTCTACAACCTATTAGAACATTCCTCTGGAGTGACTGGGGAAATGCAGGGAGATCACTCTTTTTCTCAACAATTAGAGTCCAAAGGTGCATTTATTTCTCTTAACTTACCTCAGTGCATGATATAAGACATTGCAGGAAGATAACTTTAGGGAATTATTCGACAGATAAAGTTTTACTTCACAATGGTTAGAGAAAGAAATATTTGGGTCTGTTGTATACTTTGGTCTGAAATTTCTCTACTGATACTGGTTCATCAGAATTCTTAATTCTTTTGGCTTCTGGATAAGAGGGTATGGCGTAGCAGAAAACAAAACAAGATCATTTCCTTGGGTTTTCTGCTTCCTTTAGCATATTTGCAGTTTCCAGCTGATTTGTTTTATTCGACCACGTAACAGATTAATGAATGTATTATTGGGGATTTTATTGACCATGTCCCATTACTATCAAGTGCAAATAGCATTGGAAGATTCAGAGAGCTGCATTTTCAACGTTTCTGTTCACCTACAACTGATTATTCAACTTGCTCTATAGTTGGCTATTTCATTCATTTTGATTTAACTCACATTTTTTTCTGAAAGGTGCTTTTACAGTTTTTTTTTAAATTTCTACTTAATATCAATAAATTTCTTTCTTGGTTAGCTTTAAGAGCATTTTTAGATATCTTTATTTGGATGGTCATGTCATGTAATAATGTGTCATATGCTATAATGCTTTTGGCACCAACTTAAGGTGCAGTATTTTCTGAATGTTGTGATTTTGAACAATTCTTTAATATAAAATGAATTCATGTGAGTGGCCTGATTAGTCCAACTGTTAGAGAATTGTTCTGTGGCTGCAATTTATGACCAGTATAAAAAACATCATAAATTCCAAATGTTCCAAGTATTGACACTATTTACCAATCACTATTTTAAATGGTTTCTGATGAGATTAATTTTATTTAGTTTTTAACTTCTAGTTTTCAGCTTTGTGTCACTGTAACACCAATCTTGTGATATTTGTAATGTATCTTATTTCTTGTATTTACAATTTTGTTGATAAGATTTCAAATAATTAGAATAAGGACAGTACTGTAGTGGTAATTTTACTGAGCTAATAATAGACACCCAAGTAAATTTTTTGAAAGCTGAGTTCAAATCCCACCATGCCATTTGGGAAATTCAATTAGCATTTTAATCCAAATTAATTGGATTTATTAATAATAATCATGAAACTACTAGGTTGTTGTAAACATTCCTCTGGTTCAGTAAGCACCTACATAGGTGAAATCTGGGTTCTCCTAGTCGGGCCTACATGTGACTCCAAACCAACAGCAATTTGGCTATCTCTTAATTGCTCTCTGAAGTGGCCCAGCAAGCCACTCAGCTGTATCAGATCACTACAGAAGAGATATAAGAACACTTTCACCACATAGACTACAACAGTTCAAGGAGGGAGCTCATGAAAGGGTGCTTCCTGTTGTATACTTATTCATCTGAAACAATGCAGACCACATCGAATGGAGCAAAAATAATTGAATGATAGGGTTTAATTATGATCCAGTGCAAATATTTGAAGCTATGCGGGTATTTGTCTTCAGTATTTAATAGGTTTAGCTGTCCATAATTCTGAATTCGCATTCCCAGCAGTAACTAGTATTCATTGTTTACAGCCAAACACAGTTTTGATATAGAAGAATATAGTTTCTCGCAGTCCACACTGGAACAGGTACAGTAAATTTTTTTTAAATATGCATGAGATTTATGAGATGCAGTTCCTTCTTAATTCTATCTTTCACAAACACCAGAATAACTATCAATGTTTCATTTATAACTAAAGGTTAAAATGGGATTCTGAAAATCTATATTGTTACTTATGCATTTTGCCTACAACTCCTGACACTTTCTCTCTTGAGATTTTCAGAACCAACAAGGCTGACAATGTGTTGTTGCTAGTAGTCACTTTTAAATTGGTATTCAAATAATTTTTTCATTGGATCAATCTGATCAGATGTGGGATTTGAAAAGACAACTTTGTGTGGAAGAGTACAGATTACCTTTCATTCAAAACTTGGTTTATTTTGAAGGTCTACTTGATGCACAATCCTTTTATATATCATGTGTAACAATGACTCTCCTTTAATGTGATTCAGGTTTTTATGCAGTTTGCTAAAGAACAAGAAAATAATGAAGAGGATTATAAAACCTTGGATACAAGCTTTCGATGGCAGCAGCTTCAACAAAATGAATGTTAAAGATGTTCAGAGTTGTTCTACTGCCTTATAACAGGGAAACCTCAATATATTATTCAGTTGATCTTTATTAAATCAGATTTCTTGATTGATTGCTGAAGCACTGCCTATAACATTTTGATGGGATACTGCACCAATTGAGGAATATAGTGAGAACAGCCTAATTAGCTGTGCCTGAACTGATATTTATCAAGGCTCTCAGTGGCATAAACAAGGTGAAAAGGAAGTGCAAAAGAGAGTTATGTACCTACATTTACAACTGTTTGTACCTGACAACAATGCTGGAAGTTACTGAAAATGTTGTTTCTGTTTACTTTTTTTAAAAATTGGAGTTAGGATATCAATACGCATGTATTAATACACATTCATGACAGTAACCATCTCCTTAATTTGGTATAACAATGCCTTTAATACACAAATTCCTTCTATTTGTACATTAACTGTACCAGTGACTTTCAACAGGGTGTATTGTACATGGCATTCTCACCTTTTCACTATTGACACTGACAACTAAAGCCATGTTTTAAAACCAGATCTGACAATGTGAAGGCATTTGTCTTTCTGATTTACTGAAGCTTCAGTTCATGCATTTCTAACATATAGACCTAGAAAAAAGTGAACATTTTAAGGCCATAACTTTTTACTGGATAACAAGTAGATTTGTTTCCAAAGTGGTGGAGTTGGTTTAAAAAATTATTTGTTATTACATTGTGATATTACTTTTGTATACTTTTGCATCTTTAAAAATCTTGGCTTGAACACACAATATTTTCATGGTTTAAAAAGGAATGAATCATAAATCCAGGATTTAACAGGTCATATTTGTAACAATTACTACCATCCTTTAGATCTCCTTTTAAAATGAATCCACAATGGATTTCATCTCAGCCTTCAACATTTACAAATTATTTGAAATATAATGTTTCATTTTTAAAATCTTATAACCAGAATATTATATGTAATTCATCCCAAAGGTACAAGAAAAATGAGCATTCTGTGGTATTTATTGCCTTTATGGCTTCTTAATCATATTAAGCCATTCATCAGAATCTGCTCTACATTATACTGCACGCATGCTGGAAGAATGTTAAATATAGTAGTGCTATAACATGTCATTGACTGTGGACTGTTTTTAAAGAAAAAACATCAGACCAATCACTCTGTCCCATCATTCCTTTTTTGAAAGAACCAGAAGTAGCTACCACAATACAGACAGCAAGACACTAAATTAGTCATTTGTCAGTCTTGCAAACTAGCTACATTTTTGTCAGCTTCAAGCAAATTGCATTCCAAAAGCTGTAGCAAAACATGAATTATTGCCAACATTTTCAAAGTGGGGATCTCACTAGAACAGAAATTATCAGGAAGTAACTTAGCATCAGCAATCACATCTGAGTGGTACTTTGCTATATTTCATTAATAAAGACCAACTGGTATATTACCACTAAATAAGATTTTATAATCACTTTGCACTGTGCAACTTGTACACATTTTGTTTGTTTTGGGTGTTTTATGCCTTTTAGTTTGGAATGCTAATGTTTGAATGTTATTTAGTGTAAACGAGCAGTGTATTGTGTAACTTTGTTTTTAATTTTATAATTCAATGTGCAACTATTGCTTTCTTGCCTTTTAGATGTCAATTAAAAATATGCAAAATATGAAAAAGCAAGGAAGGATTGGTTATGAGCAACATGATTAAAGTTACTGTTTCAAAATATTCAATGCCAGAACTGTCATTTCTTGTCGATTCTGCTAGTGTAATTCAGTTAATTAATTATGAACTAAAATAATTGGAGCAGACCAATTCTGAAAATTAGATCCAGTTTATTGAGTATTTTAGACAAATATTTCAAAGGTCAGTTGAATTTATTTTGATAAAAAGCACATAAACATTTTTCCATTTATTTAGCTGGGGGCTTTGCATTGTGTGCCATCCCAAAGGTACATTCGTTATCAAATGGTCCCGATATATTTGATAAATAACTTTGAAATTCTTTATAAGATATTTGATAAGAGTTTTGCATTTAGGAGGGACTGATTTCCTGCAAAAGATGGACTTCACAAAAGTGTAGCACTTAGGGGTTTGAAGGGGATACCGATGTGATTTTAAAGAACTCAATTAAATTTTTTTTGATTAGATTAGATTACTTACAGTGTGGAAACAGGCCCTTCGGCCCAACAAGTCCACGAAGCGCAACCCACCCATACCCCTACATCTACCCCATACCTAACACTACGGGCAATTTAGCATGGCCAATTCACCTGGCCTGCACATCTTTGGAATGTGGGAAGAAACCAGAGCACCCGGAGGAAACCCACGCAGACACGGGGAGAATGTGCAAACTCCACACAGAGAGTCGCCTGAGGCAGGAATTGAACCCGGGTCTCTGGCGCTGTGAGGCAGCAGTGCTAACCACCGTGCCACCGTGCCACCCACGATGACAATCACCTCTTTGACCTCCTCTTCAAAGTGATTGGTTTGCTTCAAATAAAGCAAACTGTTAAGTTTTCACACCCTGATAGGTAATAAGATCATAGCTGGCAACAATTGTACTTAAATCCAAATCCTGTTAATATAAACCTGTAATTATCATTATTTTGTCTATATAATTAGAATTAGGTTTTAGTGTCACATGAATTCAAGAACAGTAATACAGGAGTACAGTGAAAAGTTTACAGTATCACCATTCATGGTGCCATCTTGGATACAAAGATACCAAGACACAAAATCTTAGGTAAAAGTAGAAAAATAAAGAAATAAGTCAAAAAGTTCAACATTTCAGTTCTTGTTAAAATATAGTAAATCAGAAATGAAGTTAAAAGTTCCAAATTACAGTCCTCCTTTAGCCATGGACCTGCAGTCGGTGCACTGGGCTTTCCATGTGCAGGTTTGTTCTCTTTCTCCATACTAGGCTCAATCTCAGTGCTATGCCATTTTGCTACTGACTGCCATTCTCTCTCCCCCATGCTGGGCTGGAGCTCTCTATTCCTGTGCCTCCACACTGCCATCTTGCCGCTGACCGCAATCTGGACTCACCACCCACCCTGCCAGAGTCCCGTGCTGCACCAGGCAACCAGCTTCTTCCACAATACTATTGATCGCCAGAGTTCTGCCCAGACACACCAATCACCTGTGGCCAGTCGCCAAAGTCCCCACTCTGGGCCCTAGCCACTACCAGAGCTCCCTCCATAAGGTAAGTAGAGAGAAAAGGAAAACTTTTAAAAGAGAGATAAAAAACAAGAAAAGTGGTGGGAGTTGACAAACTCTGGGCTCAGGACCCCTATACATCTGCCATCTTGAACAATTATATGTTCCTTAGACTTTTTGCATTAAAGGAAATCCCTTCAGGGTCTTTTTCTTTTGGTTCTGTCAATTTTATGAAATCTCACGCTAAACAGATTTTTCCATTTGCCATAGCTGGAAGAATTTGCCACTACCTAGATTTTGCGTGAACCAGCATCCCAATGTCATCTTTAAGAGGCTGTTGCACATCCAGCTGAGTACTGTCTAGGTGGAGTTTGCCCTGCACAGCTGTGACATTTGCCCTAGCTCTGCTAGATAAATGGAATTTGCTACCCAGTTATGTTCCTTTCTGCTTCACATATGACCCATGTTAAGACCACTGACTTTGATTTTCCCAACATCCCACTCAATGTGCATATCAAACTGGTCATCACTATTCCCCAAATTATTTTTTTCTGCTGCATGCTCCTTAAACATTGCTACTCATTTCCTCAGTTTACTCCCTGATCCCGGACCTAGTCATAATGAAGATAGTAATGCAAAGGCCTCCACTACCAAAGCCAGAGTGGTGGCAGCTGCCAATCATTTCCTGCAGTACATCTTGCCCTTCCCAGCTCTCTTGCCTCACAGTCTTATATGTTCAGTTACCCCATTTCACAATTACTATCCCCTTTGAATCCCAGGATGCTTTATTTGATTCCCACAACTGAACCAAAGCTTGCCCTGAAAAACACTCACTGGACTGACTGCACCCCACCCCTCTAGCTGAATGGGAAAACAGCCTTGATTGATGTGACCAGACCCTGACTGACTCTCCAAACGAGTTAACGCTAATTCTAGGATTGGTTGCAGTGAACCTGCAGGACTGTCTGTAGTCAATTCTCTAGTAACCTCTGGTGAATACCTCAAATGTTCAGCTGACCGGGTCCAAGCCTCCTGGATTGAATTCAGAAAAGGTCCTTCACTTACTGTGCCTCCTGACTGAAGACAGTCTCCACAGGCTTGAATCGCCTTAATTCTTAGTGATGTGGCCATTTGATTGGAGCCTGTGCAATTTGTTTGCTGCAGAAGCTGCTGACACATGCTATAGGTGTGATACTGACATAGCATGGTATCATCAGCAACATGTCCATCCCTTTGAGTGATCACTGCTGACAATTTTGACAAGCCTACCTTGCTTTGCATCTGCACTAAAAGGTGAGAGACAACAGAAAGATTGAGAGTCTGTAATTTCTGAATGAGGCAGCAATGTACCAAAAGACAGAACAAGATATAGCAGAGATGGTGAGAGTGTCCAAGTAGGTGCTAAGGGAATGTGTACTGAAATATTAAGAGTGCTAAAATGCTCCCTGCTCCAATCCATGAGACAGGTGCTCATCTCTTTGCAGTAAGTGGCCCGGCACTAGCATTACAATACATGTTGATGTACTACGTGCAATATTGAAGTTGATAATTAAACTCCAAGTGAATCAGATGTATGGTTGGTGCCTGTCTGATGTCAACCTCTTGGGAGGGATAGGCAGTCTTTGTACATGGAGTGTGCTCTTAGGTATTGGGGACTGCTGTCCAACATGGAGGCTTAGAGTTGAAAATGGCAAGCTGCAGCTACCAGATAACTACCCATAAGTTGTCACCATCTAGTTACTCTCCACTGCATAGGAGAACAGCAAATTTCATTTATGAGAGAATGGGTAATAATGAGATCTAAATGAATGCAAATAGATCCCTTGCAGCTCACTCGCAAGATTCTCACCTCACCGTTCAAGCTTTGTAGAAAATAGGAATGCTTTTTCTCAGTGTTGCTAATCTCATTTTTCCAATCTCACCTGTTTTCCAAACTGACTCACTGTTGCCCACATCGTTCAAGAGTTGGGAAAATTCACTTCCAATAAATTTGAAATCACTTACACGTCTATACCTTAATCACAGTTTGGTTAACTGTACTAGGGTACATACTATTAAAACCCTTTATTACTAATTTCTAACCAGGTCATCTATCGTCCCATGTAGTCTATAGAAAAGTATAGGAAGTCAGAACATTGGGAAGATTTTTAAAAAATCAACAAAGGATAACCAACAAAATGACAGAGGAACAAAATAAAATGAGTACACTAGCATATGTAGATTGCAAGGGCTTTTATACATGGCCAAAATTTGCAAAGTAAACATACCAACGAGGCAAAGACAAATGTACAAGGAAATGCAAGAGGCGTCCATAAATCTTTCTTTCTATTTTCCACTGAAGATAGATATAATGTAATTGAAAAGTGTTTGAAATCAAGGGAATAGTGAGCCAGGAACACAATATTAAAGAAAATGTAGAAGAGGAAGTAATGTGATTAAAAGTTGCCTGATGTGCACCTAAGTAATCCTAGAGAGGCCCTACTTTTTAATCTAACACCCAAGTCCACAAATTCTGTTTTCAAGCTTTCATAGTTTTTGTCCTTGTACTACTTCAGAATGCTTTTGCTGCCTTTCATGCAAAATGAAGCCATTGAAATATTTCATAAGGTACATACAAGAATAATACATTCATGCTCTAAGGTTTATTGGTATGGTTGTGTTTTCTGTGTACAACACAATGTTTGTTATTCTGAATCTAATTTCATTGTTGACTGCACTACCTGTTCAAATTTATACAAAATATTAAAATCACAGGCTCCTTAAAGAAAATGCATAAATGGAACTATTTTTGAGCATTTGTTACAGTTTAAAAAAACCTTTTCTCTTCAAAAAGGTTTAGTCCAATTCCTATGAATGGATCTTTGTCTCATCCCATGATCGTTAGCATTTAAGACTTTTTTTGCAGAGTTTGTTCAACAATTTAATTAACAATTTATCCTAAATGAGAAAAACACAGTTTCAGTCTCCTCAAAATGGTAAAATATCAAACACAGGACAAGTATTTTACAAGTGAAATTAGCTATAATATTTATTTATAAAATTAAATTCGCAAACATTTTTAATTTAATACTACACAATCTTAAAAATCAAATATGTTCTTGAGGCTGGTTACAAGACATTAAAATGGACCTGCCCCTGCAACATTTGGAAAGTAGCCTTTTTACTGTTTTGAAAACTCATTAAATTCTTCTAAAGCAGTAACTCTTGCATGTGCTATTTTTCAAGTTTTAACAGGATTTCATGACTGGAGGTTTGAGTTACAGTTTCTCTTGATGCATTTTTAAGGATATGCTTGGTGATAACAATTGAGTTTGCCCAAAACAGGACAGTGTTCATGCCAGCCTAAAATTAGCAAATGGCACAAGTTTAGCAGATTGCCACATCAGAGTTTAATAGTAAATACACAAATATGTGGATACTATTCTCAAAGGTTAATCTATCCATAGCCTAAAAGGCATGAATATTTTTAAGTACAACCAAACAGAGATTTTACATCACACACCTATAACACCAATTATTGAGTCATCTTTTAAATAAATGAGTGTTAATTTAGAGTATCCTTGTACATAAATCACAAAAGGTCAACATGCAAATACACTAAGTAATTAGGAAGGCAAATGGAATATTAGCCATTATTGCAAGAGGGAAGGAGCATAAAAGTCTTACTACATCCGTACAGGGCACTGGTGAGACCAGACTAAAGAACCTTGGCTCCTTACTTAAGGAGGGACATAGTTTGAAAGCATTTCAGAGGTGATTCACAAGGCTAATTCATGGGATGAAGGCTGAGGCTATATGAGTTCAGAAGTGTGAGAGGTGATCATTTATATTTCAATAAGATTCTGAGTTTGACAGGATAGATGCTGAGAGGAATTTCCCCCTTTTTGGGATGAAGAAATATAGAGGCCACAATTTTAAAATACGGGATCTCCCATTTAAAACACAGAGGGGGAAGAATTGCTTCTCTGAGGGTCATTAATGCTTGAAATTATCTTCTGCAGTGAGCAGTGCAAGATGGATCACTGAACACACAAAGCTGAGTTGGACAGACTTGATTAACAAGGGAGTTAAGGATCATGTTAGTGTTTGACAGGGGAGCAGGGAACTACAACGTAAAATTCAGGCCTCAATCAGATCAGTCAGATTCATAATGAATAGTGAAACTGACTCAAAAAGGTTTAATGCCCTACATCTATTCCAATTGTGTGTGTCCTTGATTAGATTAGAAGCACCATTCAAAGGTAACTCCAAAATAGAACATGACAACTGAGAAAACGGTGATTCCTGCAGCTATTTTCAAAGCATAGCTGACCTTTTATATATTAAAGGAATACAATGATAAGAAAATGAGGACTGCAGATGCTGGAGATCAGAGTCAAGATTAGAGTGGTGCTGGAAAAGTACAGCAAGTCAGGCAGTATCTGAGGAGCAGGAAAATCAATGTTTCGGACAAAAGTCTTTCATCAGGCTTTATTTCAATTTTGTCAACTTACTTGTTACCATGGTACTTGTGCAAAGATGTATGCTGGCACAGAACTGGCAGTGATAACTGTCAGCTGGTGGTAACAGGAGTGTCAACTGCCTTAACTTCACTTGTGCCACTACTGGAGGGCATCTCCTCACAATATGCAATCAGCTGCAAAAATGTAGAACACTGCTTTTCAATTAGATTTTTAATTCCTTCGCTCATAGTTCCATGTAACTGCTGTCCAAGTGAATCAAAGCCAGCCACAACTGCTTCCTTAAGTTTTGACCCCAAAGCTTCCATAGCAATACTGTGAACATTTACAAGAGATGCTCCTGCATTGCCGACAGCTTGCGTAAGTGAGTTTTCTACTGCAGCTGTCACTGGTGTTGCCATCTGCTCAATGGCAGATTGCATTGAGGACAGCCGCTGATCCAACCTAACCATACCATCTTCCAAAGTGGTGTGCATAAAAGCTAGTGACTGTTCAACACGGGCTCCATGCTCTAACAGCCTCCGTTTGAAAGCAGGCCCATTAAGGTCTGTAACTGCATCTAACGGAGTAGGGGCGCTTATCATGATGGGTCTCCAGGCTGCAATAGTTGTTCCCTCATCACCCACCACCACTTCTTCCCATTCATCACTAGTGCTGAGGGACTCACTTGGCGTTTCCTGATTTTCATCCTTTATACCTTGAACCAGAGATGTTTCTACGCTATTCTCTGTTTCAAGTGGTGTTGGTGACAAGCGGCATGCAAACTTATGTTGCTCTTGTGATATTACTTGTTGTCCACAGTGTTCGTTTTGTGCTTTGAGGACAGAAAAACAGATCAAGTAAACCCAAATGTATCAACAAGCTGCATTGATATTTATACAAAATAATCTGCTGATATGTTGGACCTACTCATTTAACATTTGGTACAAATCACGGAAGATCTGAACTGGCGAGTGTTGCTGAACAAAGGGACCTTGGAGTGCAGACTCATAGTTCATTGAAAGTAGAGTCACAGGTAGATAGGAGAGTGAATAAGGCATTTGGTACGCTTTCCTTTGTAGGAAGTTGGGAGGTCAGATTGCGACTGTACAGGATATTTGGTAGGCCACTTTTGGAACATTGCATGCAATTCTGGTCTCCTTCCTATCAGTAGGATGTTGTGAAACTTGAAAGGGTTCAGAAAAGATTTACAAGAATGTTGCCAGGGTTGGAGGATTTGAGCTACAGGGAGAGACTTAATAGGCTGGAGCTATTTTCTCTGGAGCATCAGAGGCTGAGGGGTGACCTTATATTGGTTTATAAAATCATGAAGGGCATGGATAGGATAAATAGACAAGGTCTTTTCCCTGGGGTGGGGGCGTTCAGAACTAGAAGGGTATAGGTTTAGAGTGAGAGGGCAAAAATATAAAAGGAACCTCAGGGGCAACTTTTTCCACACAGAGGGTGGTGTGTGTATGGAATGAACTGCCACAGGAAGTGGTGGAGGCTGGTACATTGAGAGCATTCAAAAGTCATCTGGATGGGTATACGAATAAAAACGGCTTAGTGGGATATGGGCCAGGTGCTGGCAAATGGGGACTAGGTTATGTTTGGATATCTCATCAGAATGGACGAATTGGATCAAAGGGTCTGTTTCCATGCTGTACATTTCTATGACAATCATATAATACTTACGAACACATCTTGTAATGGTACCAATATCCACAGGCTGAAGACCTTCAAGACTTTCCTTCCCAAGTACAACAATCATATCATTTTCAAATTCCGTCAACGTCTTGACATCTGAGGGCTCACCACCCGCTGCTTGCCATGATCTTCGATTATAAGCAAGTTTTTCCTTTAAAAAAAACATTACATCTAAAAGAAAGACACTAGACTAAGAAACTACAGTAGAAAGCGAGGACTGCAGATGCTGGAGATCAGAGCTGAAAATGTGTTGTTGGAAAAGCGCAGCAGGTCAGGCAGCATCCAAGGAGCAGGAGAATCAACGTTTCGGGCCTGAGCCCTTCTCCAGGCTCATGCCCGAATCATCGATTCTCCTGCTCCCTGGATGCCGCCTGACCTGCTACGCTTTTCCAGCAACATATTTTCAGCTAAGAAACTGCAGTGCCAGACAGCCACATAAGCTGGTTGATTCAAATGGCATGCACATCTCTTATTTGTGGCTGATATTTCTCTAAACAGTGCGACTTTTAGAGAGTCACTGAAATGTACAGCACGAAACAGGTGCTTCAGTCCAACTGGTTCTAAATTATCTAGCCCCATTTGCCAGCAATTGGTGTATATTTTCTAAACCCTTTCTATTCATATTTCCATCCACATGCCTTTTAAATGTTGTCATTGTACCAGCCTCCACCACTTCCTCTGGCAACTCATTCCATACACTTACCACCCTCTGTGTGAAAAAGTTGGCCATGACGTCCCTTTTAAATCGTTTCCCTCTCACCGTAAACTTATGTCCTGTCGTTCTCGACTCCGCCACCCAGGAAAAAGACCGTGTCTATTTACCCTATTCATGCCCCTCATGATTTTGCATTCCTGATTGCCACAATCGTCCCGTGTCAGCATTTACTGTCTGGCCTCCTGCGTGGCTGTGGTTTTTCACATTCTCACCTTCGTGCTTTTCTTCAGATCGTGGACCTTCTTGCGAACTTCCTCCCAGGTCCTGTGGGTTCCGGAAACTGCATTGACCCTCTCCGTCACGTATTGCCAGGCATCCCTCCTCCTTCTCTGCGCGTCAGGTGGGTCACCTCCCCGGCCAAAGAGATCCTCCCGTCTTTCCATTACCGCATCCACCAGGGCGCACAGGTCCCGGCTGCTGAAGCGAGCTTTCCGAATCCTCCTGTCTACCATTTTGTGAATGTTCTCCCTCCAATTAAAAGGAGAGGAAACTTTTTCCACTTTAAGGTGGGGAAAGAGGGTTTTAAAATTTGCTTTAAAGGAGGGGGAGGAGAAAAAGGGGACAACGAATAAAAATCACTGCATGGCTGACGGGCCATGTACAAACGTATTTTGCATCAGGATGATCATCGAGTCGTTTTCTCACAATCGGCACGTTTGAAAAGCTTATGCGGTTTCATGTCAAAATAAATAAATATATACGCGTCAAAATAAATAAATGTTTTTTTTCCTCTTTCGATTTCGCAGCGTTATAATCTTTCTTTAGACATTTCGTGAGGAAGCGAGTGAGCCACATAGCAACCTGATCCCAGGTCCGCTGTCGTTATAACCTCCGAGATGACCCAGGTCGGTGGCGCGATGCCTGCCGGTCAATGTAGTCTCGTCACAGACTGTGCCGCCGCGATAAAAGGCGAAGAACACTACAGCCCCCATAATTCTCAGCGGACCACCCCCCCCCCACGTGGTCTGGATTGGTTGGTTCCATGTCTCCCACAATGCGCTGCTGCATGGATACAGGGTGGCGGCGGTTGAAGAGTGTGAGTGGCCGCGGTGAAAGTTAGCATAAACACATGGACTTTATCCTGATCACAAACAGTCATTTTACCCGTGTCAGCCAGAGGCGGCTGGTTGGTTTAGTTAGCACCACCCCCGGCCAGTGAAACAACAGCTCGCGGTGTTGTTGTCAGGTAACGGGGGAGACCGATGGCCGGAATTGAGAGTGACCTCTTCAGCCGGTGCGATGCAATCCTGAGTCTGACCGTCCGAGAACCGCTTCCTCCAAACTTCATTTTTTGCTTTTTGCCTTCCGGAAGTTCAGAACCGATTGTTTAAAGGTAAACGAAAAATAAAGAAATGAGTCCAGTGCGACGGGTTTCTGCCGGGTTTACCTGTTCACGTCACTGGAGAGTTTGGTTGTGGCGTTATTGTACTTCCGGGCAGTTTGGCCAGTGAGAGAGTGCTTCACTCTATCAGGTTGTGTGGTTACTGTCATTTGTTGAGTGCGATTCTGCTACTCTTGACATATCGACTTTCTGTCAAATAGAGTCTAGATTAGAGTGGTGCTGGAAAAGCCCTTCATCAGGGCTCCATTCCTAATGAAGAATTTTTGCCCGAAATGTCAATTTTCCTGTCCCTCGGGTGCTGCCTGACCTGCTGTGCTTTTCCAGCACCACTCTGATCTCCAGCATTTGCAGTCCTTACTTTCGCCTGTCAAATACCCCGAGAGCGTTTCGAAGGTCTCCGTTGCTTTGTTCTGGTGGAAGTTTGTCGACATAAAAGTTTCTCCCTCTACTATGTCTGACTTCTTAAAACTGTGATGTCATTTCAGATTTCCGACACTCACGGTATTTTGCTTTCTTTCGTTTTATTTTCTCCCCCGTACGCATTTTCTCCTTTTTTCCCACAAGATGTTACTTGATTTAAAAATTCTTTCTTTTTTTGGCGCTGGTAAGGCCGCCGTTTAATACATCGTAATTCAACTCTTAAAATTTTAACCCGTTCTGTCCTGTGTCGTTTACTTCGTAATATGAGTCTATATAGCAATGTATGAGAAATACACAGAAGGTAACCCCAGAATCCAATCAGATATCTCATCTGTTTTGTAGTGTGGAATGATTTAGATTCCCTACAGTATGGAAACAGGCTCTTCGGCCCAATAAATCCTCACTGACCCCTCAAAGAGTAACCCACCCAGACCCATTCCCCATACTTACCCCTGACTAATGCACCTAACACTCTGGTCAATTTAGCATTACCAATTCACCTGACCTGCTTATTTTTGGAGGAAACCCACGCAGACAAAGGGAGAAAGTACAAACTCCACATAGTCGCCCAAAGCAGGAATCAAACCCGGGTCCCTAGCACTGTGAGGTAGCAGTGCTAACCACTGCGTCACCATGCCACCCTTTGGTTTCCACCTTTATAATAATCAGTTAGATGTATGAAGGTTAACAAGTAGAGTTTTGCGACACTGGCATTGGGATAGGTAACAAACATTTTTTATTTGTTGTAGCATCCCTACAGTGCAGAGGGAATTGGTTTAACTCAGTTAGCTGGATTGTTGGTTTACCGAGCCGTGTAATGCCAACAGTGTGAGTTCAGTTCCGATCACCGGTTTGATTATTACTATGAAGGACTCTCCTTCTCACCCTCTTCCCTCACCTGAGGTCTGGTGGCCCTGAGGTTAAATTGCCACCAGTTGCTTCTCTCAATGGTCCAGTAAGATATGGCATCACAACAACAACAATGCAGAAGCAGGCTATTCATCCCATTGAGTCTGCACCAACCTTCCAAAGAGCATCCCACACAAACCCACTCACTGTAATCATGAATTTACCTTGGCTAACCCTGGACACTATGTACAATTTAGCATGACCAATCCACCTAACATGCACTGTGGGAGGAAATTGAAGTACCTATGCCGACATGAGGACAATGTGCAAACTCCACATAGTCAGCCTCCTGAGGGGTGAATTGAACCTGTATCCCTGGCGCTGTGAGCCACCAATGCTACTCGCTGAGTCACCATGCCGCCCCATTTATATTCCTAATAATGGTGCAAAATAATTTAAACTTTCTTACTAATCCCACTCTAACTAGTTATCTAAAAGGTGGATTGAAATATATGCAATTAATGATCTAATGACCAATTCAGTGCAAAATATTGTTCAAATAAATTTGTACCTACCAATTTTTAGAGTAATGTGATGGGTTGCCCATTAAATTAGAGTGTGTAGTATATTTTCGTTTTTTATTTCTTATACAACAGAATTTACATATTAACCTGCTGAATTTGATCTACAGCACATGTATCTGATAGCATATTTTAACTGTAGTATTACCACCCTTAAGTCTTGGCTGATCATCCACCTCAGCATTCCTTTTCTGTATATCTTCATATCCTCCAAGATCATTAGTATCTAGAAATCTTATCAATTTCTATATTGAACATGCTCAATGGGGCTATTTTCCTTGGACCATCAGAGGCTGAGGGGTGACCTTAGAGAAGTTTATAAAATCATAGATAAACTGAATAATCAAGGTTGTTTCCCCAGGATAGGGGAATCTACATTAGAGGACATAGGTTTAAGGCGAGAAGGGAATAATTTAAGAGGGACTTAAGGCACAATCTTTTCACGCAGAGGGTGGTGCATTTATGGAATGATCTGCCAGAGAAAGTGGTGGAGGCTGGTAAGATTACAGCCATTTAAAAGGCATCTGGATGGGTGTATTAATAGGAAGGGCTTAGGATATGGGCCAAATGCTGGTAAATGGGACTGGATTAGCGGGTTTTGAGAAGATTTGTAGCTCAGGTTGAGGTTCAGGATGCAGGTTTGCTCACTGAGCTGGACGTTTTCAGACGCTTCGTCGCCATACTAGATAACATCTTCAGTGAACCTTCAGATGAAGCACTGCTGGTGTTTCCTGCTTTCTATTTAAGTGTTTGGGTTTCCTTGGGTTGTTGATGTAATTTCCTGTGGTGACATCATTACCTGTTCTTTTTCTCAGGGTGTGGTAAATGGGATCCAAGTCAATTCTAGGAATTGCATGTCTCTGTTTGGCTTGTCCTGGGATGGATGTGTTGTCCCAGTCAAAGTAATGTCCTTCCTTATCTTTATGTAAGAATATTAGTGAGAGAGGGTCATGTCGTTTTGTGGCTCGTTGATGTTCACGTATCCTGGTGGCTAGTTTTCTGCCTGTTTGTCCAATGTAATGTTTGTTACAGGAGGAAAATAACAAACTGACATTCCTCGATGTCACAGTAGAGCGAAAAGGGAACTTCAAACCAGTGTCTACTGGAAAACAACACATACGGACCAAATATTGAACTGCGGAAACAATCATCCCAACATCCACAAACGATGCTGCATCAGAACATTATTTCAATGAGCCACCACAACACTGCAGCACAGAGGAACTACGCAGAGCAGAGGAAAATAGAGTGCATTCAAAAAGTTTGGGTACCCAATGAACACAGTCCGCCGGTTTCTCAGCAACAAACTTGATAAAGCCGACAAAACATGTCCAGAAACCCTAGCCTTCTGTAACCCTTCTCCCCTACATCAAAGACATCTCGGAAATGACTGCCAGACTACTCTGATCCCTTGGCATCATGGTAGC
This sequence comes from Chiloscyllium punctatum, assembly GCF_047496795.1. Classification (NCBI taxonomy): domain Eukaryota; kingdom Metazoa; phylum Chordata; class Chondrichthyes; order Orectolobiformes; family Hemiscylliidae; genus Chiloscyllium; species Chiloscyllium punctatum. Next base: position 42,015,497 of record NC_092777.1, on the reverse strand, counting down.
CCACAAACACACCAACACACTAAAACAGCAGCTAATGAACTTGAAAGACCCTACACAGACAACAAGCAAAATTAATGTCATTTACAAAATATCACGCAAGAACTGTATCAAACACTACATTGGACAAACAGGCAGACAACTAGCCACTAGGATAAATGAACATCAACTAGCCACAAAACAACATGACCCTTTCTCATAAGTATCCTTACATATAGATAAGGAAGAACACCACTTCAACTGGGACAACACATCCATCCTAGGGCAAGCCAAACAGAGACATGCTTGAGAATTCCTAAAAGCATGGCATTCCAATAGGAACTCTATCAACAAACATGTTGACTTGGATCCCATTTACCACCTCCTGAGATATAGAATAGGAAAGGACATCACCACAGGAAAATACATCACCAACCCAAGGAAATCCAAGCACATAAATAGAAAGCAGGAAACGCCAGCATTGCTTCGTCAGGAAGCTCACTGAAGATGTTACCTAGTATGGTGATGAAACATCTGAAAATGAACATTCCAGCTCAGCGATCAAACCTACATCCAGGACTGGATTAATTTAGGATATCTGGTTGGCATGGATGAGTTGGACAAAAGGGTCTGTTTCCATGCTGTACATCTCATAGAGTCATAGAGATGTACAGCACAGAAACAGACCCTACGGTCCAACCGTCCATGCCAACCAGATATCCCAACCCAATCTAGTCCCACCTGCCAGCACCCGGCCCATATCCCCCTAAATCCTTCCTATTCATATATCCATCCAAATGCCTTTTAAATGTTGCAATTGTACCAGCCTCCACCACTTCCTCTGGCAGCTTATTCCATACACGTACCATCCTCTGCGTGAAAAAGTTGCCCCATAGATCTCTTATATCTTTCCCCTCTCATGCTAAACCTATGCCTTCTAGTTCTGGACTCCCTGACCCCAGGGAAAAGACTTTGTCTATTTATCCTATCCATTCTCCTCATCATTTTGTAAACCTCTATAAGGTCACCTCTCGGCCTCCGCTCCAGAGAAAATAGCCCCAGTCTGTTCTGTCTCTCCCCATAGCTCAAATCCTCCAACCCTGGCAACATCCTTGTAAATCTTTTCTGAACCCTTTCAAGTTTCACAACCTCCTTCTGATAGGAAGGAGACCAAAATTGCACGATATTCCAACAGTGGCCTTACAAATGTCCTGTACAGCTGTAACATGACCTCCCCACTCCTGTACTCAATACTCTGACTAATAAAAGAAAGCATACCAAACACCCTCTTCACTATCCTATCTACCTGCAACTTCACTTTCAAGAAGCTATGAACCTGCACTCCAAGGTCTCTTTGTTCAGCAATACTCTCTAGACCTTACTAATAAGTGTATAAGTCCTACTAAGATTTGCTTTTCCAAAATGCAGCACCTCGCATTTATCTGAATTAAACTCCATCTGCCACTTCTCAGCCCATTACCACATCTTATCAAGATCCTGTTGTAATCTGAGGTAACCTTCTTTGCTGTCCACTACACGTCCAATTTTGGTGTCATCTGCAAACTTACTAACTGTACCTTTTATGCTCGCATCCAAATAATTTATGTAAATGTCAAAAAGTAGAGGACCCAGCACCGATCCTTGTGGCATTCCACTGGTCACAGGCCTCCGGTGAGAAAAACAACCTTCCACCACCACCTTTTGAGCCAGTTCTGTATCCAAATGGCTAGTTCTCCCTTTATTCCGTGAGCCTATAACTGAACTTCAACCTCCCCGTGATAAAGAATTCTAAAGATTCATATGAGTGAAGAAATTCCTCCTCCTCTTCATCTGAAATATCTTGCCCCTTGTTCTGAGAATCTGTCCCTTGGTTGTAGATATCTAGCCAGGAGAAACATCCTTTCTGCATCTGCCTGTCTAATCCTTTAAGAATGTTGTGATCACCATTCATTCTTCTGTAAAGAGTACGAGGCCAGTCTCTGCAATTTCTTCTCACAGGACAATCTTGTTTATCATCCTTTTTTACAGGAAAAAAAAGTTACATTAACTGGGGCAAGTTAAAATGTCCCATTTATCAATTGTGGGTGATTTCCAGAGACTGACTTTTGCCTTCATCAAAAAAACATTGAATTAAATTACAGGAATATATTCTAGATCAATTGCATGCTGGTTGTGATGGGAATTTGAGGAAAAGGCTGAATGTCTCCACATAGTCTATCCCAGTTGATGTATGCTGTCCTGGGAAAAGTGTTAGTAATGTATTATTCATAGAGACAATCCTTTGTGATTGCTAAATAAAGACAATGCAATAATCATCATTGGAATTAATCCCTGTAATGAAGTTTGCAAGCTTCCAAGCTCTGTGATGAAATTTGAATATTGTGTCTCCAGACAGTCATTTGGGCCAGTGACATTGCCACTATATTACCACCTCCTCTTAAACTCTACAGATTGTAGATGTGCACGATCTGGGACAGATTTCACACCCTAAATGTGCACCTAAAGTTAGGTAATCAGTGCAATCTTGCATTGGATCTTTGTGTTCTATTGTTTTTAAAAATGCATTGTGCATCTAAATGTTGCTGAGGCAAATGCATTTTTGCTTCTTGTTTCTAATGTGTGAAGTTAATTTATTGCTATCCTTCCTCAAGGGATGGTATAGGGTTTGCAGTAGCGGGCAATATAGTGATGTCAAAATACCCTGCTGATAACGTTTGCTGTTTTGCTGTTTTTCACAGACTAATGTTATGTTGAAAGACTGGAGCAAGTTCAAATGTGACAGATATTTCAATTATGGATGATTTCAAGAGAACTTACCTTTGCCTTTGTAAAGAAGCTAGTATTGAGCCACTGGAATGTATTCTGAATCAATTACATGATGATTGTGATGGGAACTTAAGGAAAAGGCTGGATGTCTCCACACAGTCTCTATCTGTTGACACATGTGCTGTCCTGGGAAAAGTTTTAGCGAATGACATAGTGTTCACAGAGATACTCCTCTGTGACTGCATGCTAAGTGAAGAAGGTATAGTAATCATCTATTGATAATTGCATCAAGGAGATAAACACTTGTGACAAAATTAAGGGAATGTTCTAATCTGGAAATTCATACAAAAATATCACACGATTGAATATAGTCTACTCTTCCTCAGACTAAGGTCAAGGTATTATTTATTAATACAGAATATTTCAGTTAGTCGTGTGGTCTTATGTGATTTTTCATCTAATTTAGCCACAAGTGGTTATTATTTCTCTTTTATTAATTAACAGTAGCGGCTTTTAAGAAGTATAAAATGAAGACTTGCAATTATAAAACAGTTCTGATTTGAGAGTGACATTCCAGTAGTTTGCACAATTCTGTTTAATAGAGGGTCCTGCAATGTAGACAAATGCAACAAAATTCTCCAATCAATAATGAAATGTCAGACTCTTTTGTTTTGCATAATATTCAATGAAAGAAAAGTACTGGCCAGGACACTAGGACAATCTTTCCAAAAAGAGTTTGCAATCCTTCATAGTTTCATTTAGATGTGGAATTATGAAAATTATCAGCCATCTCAACCAACCTTTTGTTTAATATCTGAATTTAAGAATTACGTGATTAACTTTAGAGCACTCCCTGTATTTCACTGAACTGTCAGCTGAACTTGAGCTCAGATCCCGGAGTAGAATTTGAATCCACAACTATCTATTTCTGAGGTGAGAATGCTACCAACTAAATAAAGGTAATTCTTGTTATTAGCCATTTCTTATCACCATGCTTCAAACTGATGAGAGAATTGATGATTGGACAAATAAATATGCCAAAAGTTGGGAGACTAGTATCAGAAATAGTTCTGGATTAGGTTTACTCGCTGAGCTGGAAAGTTCATTTCCAGACGTTTTGTCACCCTACTAGATAACATCTTCAGTGGGCTTCCGGGCCAAGCACTTTTGATAACTCCTGCTTTCTATTGATATGTTTAGGTTTCTTTGGGTTGGCGATGTCGTTTCCTTTTTCTCAGGGGGTGGTAGATGGGGTCTAACTTAATGTGTTTGTTGATACGGTTTTGATTGGAATGCCATGCTTCTAGGAATTTTCATATGTGTCTCTGTTTGGCTTATCCTAGAATGGATGTGTTGCCCCAGTCGAAGTGGTGTCCTTCCTCATCTGTATGTAAGGATATTAATGAGAGAGGATCATGTTGTTTTGTGGTTAGTTGATGTTCATGTATTCTGGTGGCTAGTTGTCTACCTGTTTGTCCACTGTAGTGTTTGTTACAGTCCTTGCATGGTATTTTGTAAATAACATTAGTTTTGCTTGTTGTCTGTATAGGGTCTTTTCAAGTTCATTAGCTGCTGTTTTAGTGTGTTGGTGTGTTTATGGGCTACCATGATACCAAAGGGTCTGAGTAGTCTGGCAGTCATTTCCACAGCTTCGTTTGTGGATGTTGGGGTGATCCACAAATGAAGTTGCATCAGAACATTATTCCAACAAGCCACCACACACTGCAGCACAGAGGAACGGGTATCCAGTGAGCACAGTCCACCAATTTCTCAGCAACATACCCGAACAAGCAGACAAAACACATCCAGAAACCCTAGCCACTCTCTCCTACGTCAAAGACATCTCGGAAATGACTGCCAGACTACTCAGACCCCTTGACATCACGGTAGCCCACAAACACACTAAAACAGCTGCTAATGAACTTGAAAGACCCTATACAGACCATAAGTAAAACTAATGTCATTTACAAAATACCGTGCAAGATACATTGGACAAATAGGCAGAAAACTAGCCAACAGAATACATGAACATCAACAAACCACAAAACGACATAACCCTCTCTCACTAATATCCTTACATACAGATAAGGAAGGACACCACTTTGACTGGGACAGCACATCCATTCTAGGACAAGCCAAACATGAGAATTCTTAGAAGCATGGCATTCCAACTGGAACTCTATCAACAAACACATCGAGTTAGGCCCCATCTACCACCCCCTGAGAAAAGAGCAGGAAATGATGTCACCACAGGATAAGACATCACCACCCCAAAGAAACCCAAACATATAAATAGAAAGCAGGAATTATCAACAGTGCTTCACCTGGAGACCACTAGTAGGGTGATGAAACGTCTGGAAATGAACCTTCCAGCTCAGTGAGCAAACCTACATCCAGAACCTCAACCTGAGCTACAAATCTTCTCAAAACTCAATCATAAATAGCTTTTGAAGTCCACTTTAAATGAGTTTAGATACAGATCTCTTCTGATTTAATTGATTTGAGAGAACAGGCTTGTCGAGCTGAACAGTCCATTCCTGATCATACACTCCAGCTTTACTAATGAGAGAGCCACATTGTTCAACAAGCTTAGGAAACAGGCCTGCTACCATACTAGTTATATTCATTTTTGGAGATTATGGGCAGGACCACGACCCTTGCCCTCTTTGAGATTAATTCCCAAATATCTTGTTGTATTGGATCATGGATTATGTACATTGTCATTCCATAAAATTGAGTGCATTTAAAACACTTCAAATCATTAACTTTCACATGTTGCGTCAGTAGAATGTTGGTTATTAACATAATAACATTTGAAAAATAAAGCACTTAAAACTTAGCCCAAAACAATCCCATATCTAGAGCATTTGTAAAGTGTTGGAACCAATTTTGCTTGATTAATGCGCTGTTTGAAACTTAGCTTTTCTCCATTTGGCAATCCTGATTTGATACATTTTTTGGATTTTCTGCTGGGTGGTTTAGTGTATTAAAATATATTATTTTTCTGTTTTGGATTAAACATTCTCCCTGTAATGCTATGGTGCAGTGCCCAATGAAAATAGGTACTTCATACTGAATGGAAAACAAAAATATTATAGGGCCTAAGGAATCCATACAATACACAGCCAATAGCTTTGGGCTTTCAGTAACTTGCCTGCCTGCCCATTTGGTTTGAGAAGGTGCATGGCTGATAAAAGGCAAGGAGTCAAAAGGAATTTATTATTTTACTTAATCACAATTACATAAATATATAAATTTATTATGTATTAAATTGGCAAGAATAAAAAATACCTTTTAATAATCTAAAAGATTTGTTGCACATTTGCCCTTTTGTAGACTTTAATAACAGTATTGAGTATCTTTTGTGCAAAATGTTAAATGCTTTTTGTTTTCTTGTAGGTGCAAAACTGCTGTTGTACGGACTCTGTGCAAACCCCACAGTCCAAACTTTAGACATGAAGGTGAAGTATTATTAGTGTGAATTTTGGAGATGAGAAGAGATAGTAGAAAGTGAAATGTAATAGCACATATTAGGGTAGAGGATTAAGAGTATTTTTCAAAAAATCCCAAAATTGATACTGTCCTGTGGAGATCATCAGCAAACTTATTTCAATATCCTATCAGCTTATCCTTTTTATATGCTATTTATATCACGTTCACAAAAATAGCATTTAACAAGATATAAGTTTGAGATGTATCACTAAATGGAACTAAATGGGGAGGATTAACATAGCTGTTCTGTTTAGTCAGTCTTTGGTGAAAACTTCAATATCACTCGACTTTTTGCCTACTTGCATATTTGTCTCATTTTATAGGATAAATCTATTCAAATCTACTGTAGATTTCTTTTTTGTGACATGGGTACCTCCTTTCAATTTTTCTCATTACTTTTTCATCATGCAATTTTCCATGTTATAGATCAGTAGCATTTGCTGTGCCATATTTGTTAAACTTAAATTTTCATCATGACAATGAAAAACAATTTCTACTGAATCAAAATGTACAAATGTTTATATATAATGTATTATACTTTACTGTTTGGAAATTTGAGTAAGTGAAGCAATCAAAAGGATTTGCTTATTGATCTCAAGCTAATTTCATACAACATTCTTAGATTGTCACTTTTTTTAAATTTGCAAAGTACTGTAGCTCGTGCTTTACTCTCATCCATGAAGGTAACTTTAAAATAAGTTTAACAACACAGTTCTGGAAACAAGTTTTGACATATTATTCTAAGCGACAGAAATTGGATATTCCATGGTTGAAGTTTTGAGAAACCACTCTTAACTTTAAGTTATTTAACGCTATGTCTGTGTACTATGGCAATTATATTTTGACCTATGTCATTGTAATCTTGTTAAATATTCAGTTAAGAATTTAACTGTGTACTTTTATGTCCAAGGGTAATAATCTACGCACGGCTGGAGCTGAAGCACTGGGGAAATTATTGAGGCACAATAAATCTCTCAAAAAGTAAGAATAGCTCCTTTAGATAAGTAGCCAAGTAGATGGCTTTCAAATTTGATGTGCTTGTGTGAAAGAGAGTGCAAATCAGATTTTGGCAGACTGAAACCAATTTTGATGGAGCCCTTTTCCTCCCCCAATAAAAGTATGATAAAAGTTATTAGATCCAGTGATGCTGTAATTTTAGTTCCTTACATGCAAGATAACAAGTATATGAATCAGCCTTCTCCTTTCATTGAGTAAAATCTAATCCTCACCAACCTACATAGTGACTTCATTGTATTAGAGAATAAAATGTGTATTGTTATATTACTAGAAGCATAGATAAGTCGCTTGTTTCTAAAAACCATGTTTCCACCTGATTTCACAGATACCCACACACACCCTTACAGACACACACACTCCCACACTCTCACATGCACCCCCTCACAACATATTGTCTAGCTATCACCATTGTTAACAGCTAACCCGAGAATGCAACTTTTTTAAAAAAAAAGGTTTTGTGATTTACACATGAAAGAAGTGAAACTGTATTCTAACAGATGAAAGACTTAACAGACAATCAGTTTTTCAATGTATAATTTCAGTTACATCACATTGTAATTTTTTGCTGTAAATTCTGTGTGTTAGGATTGCACCCTCCATTATCACGTGATGAAGGAGCGTCACTCCGAAAGCTAGTGTGCTTCCAATTAAACCTGTTGGACTATAACCTGGTGTTGTGTAATTTTTAACTTTGTACACCCCAGTCCAACACTGGCATCTCCAAATTGTGATTTTTTTTTCTGTTCATTTGAGGGATGTGGGCATTGCTGACAAGGCCAGCATTTATTCCCATCCCTAATTATCCAGAGGGCATTTAAGATTCAACCACATTACTGTGGGTCTGGAGTCACATGTTGACCAGACCAGGTAAGGATGGCAATTTCCTTCCCCTAAAGGGCATTAGTGAGCCAAATGGGTTTTTCCCATAATTAACACATCATGGTCATCATTAGACTCCATTCTAGAGTTTTACTGAATTCCAGTTCTATTGTCTGCAAGGCAGGATTCGAATCCAGGTCTCAGAACATTACCTCTGGATTAATATTTTAGTAGTAATACCACTAGGCCATCACCTTCCTTAATTATTTTAATTATTTACATACTAGGTTAGTTTTGGTTTAAATTGTATCCTATGGCTTCGACTGCACATTCTCTCCTACAAATACATGCTGACCTTCATTTCTATTATTGAAATACTGTCTGTTATTTGATAAACACACATTAATTATATTGTAACAGTAACTTGTCAATGCAACTTCGGCTCTTCATTTAGAAGTTTTTTGTGCATCAACTGTTAGTATATTGCTGTATGTTCAGAAAATATAGGGCACAGGTGAATCAGGTGATATTAACAGTTGTGGACAATGAATATGTATGTAAGCTATGTTGCTTGTCAAATATGTTTTGACTCAGGCTGGAAGAGTTCACTAACTCCAGTCCCACTATTCTGTGGGTTACAACATAAGATAATTTTGTTTTCCAATTAAGTACCTTACTTATGTCAGTTTATATTTTTAAAAAAGTATCTATCATACAGGCTCATTGTAAATCCAATTGTTTACTTTGTAACAATACAACTCAGATCAACAAAGATGCAGTATTGTACTATTCTTTGTTCTTTATTGATAGTCAGTAATATAGAATTCTAAATGCTTACCCTTAAAATATCCCCCAAAATATGCAAATACACATATTCCCTCTTCAGAATAAAAAGGAGGAGAAAACTGGTTTCTCTGCAGAGATAGGTATTCTGCAAAAGAGTGCTTCAGGCTCTAGGGTATTCTTGAAAGCAAGTTGATAAAATAAGATGTTCTGGAATGTATTGTTCTGGCACGTGCGGTCAATACAGTATCATGCACTTTGTCTGTGAAGTCTTGTAGACGCAACTTGTTGAGGGAATACAATCTAGAGAAGTTCTTTCAATCACTCGTTCAAAAGAAGAAATAGATTTCACCCTGAATTGATACTGAGGGTATTTTTTAGAAAAAGGTGAGCTCAGCTGGGCAGCTTATTCATTACGAGCTTTCTTCCAGGTCAGCTTGGTCTTATTCAGGTTTCCCTCCAACTGAGCCAGACAAAACCAGAACTTCTGCAAGCCAGTCACTGTTCAAAGCAACTTCAGTAGGGTCTATCACAAAACAAGCAGTTATCACTAGTTATTGTGATTTCTAGTAAACCTTTCAAAATAAAATCTCCATGTCCTCCAATGAACTTTCAATATCTCCTATAAAAGAAACCACTTCAGATATTTCCAAAAAAAATTTAAATAAATTCCTTTTTCCTTATTCCTTGAAAACTTAAGTACTTGTAGCAATATTAGATATAATTATTTTTAGAATCCAAAGAATTGCAAGTGCTGGAAATCAGAAACAAATACAGAAATAACTGGAATAACTCACCAGGTCTGGTTGCATATGTGCAGAGAAAGCCGAGTCAATGTTTTGTATCCAATGATCCTTCTTCAGAACTGATTGAAGCTGGGAAAAGATTGGCATATATGGTAAAGATAGGGTGTGAGCAGGGGGTAGAAGTAAACAATAGGTTGAGATGGAGACTAAAGAGGGAAGAAAATGGTTGAACAGAAAGAAATGCATAATGATCAGTCTGGGACCATTCATGACTGGTTGTTTGTGGTAACAAGACCTAGTGTGTGGGGGTTGTGTAAGGATATGAGAGAAGATGCTCAGGCCCTAACATTATGAACTCAACATTGAGTCCAGAAGGCTGCAAGCTTTCCAAGTGGAAAATGAGCTGTTCTTCCAGCTTGCACTGAGCTTTGCTGGAGCATTGCAGCAAACCCAGTACAGAGATATGTGTCTGATGGTGGCATCCCCTTGGAGTTGGTGGAAATGGCAGCTAATGATCCTCTCGATATGGGTATTGGTATGATAGTAGGTGATTACGAAGGGGATCTATTGCTGTTTTGGGAGAGAAGACAAGAGGTGAGGGCCAAAGTGCAGGAGAGTATCAGGCACGCCTGAGGGTCCTATCAACAACAATGGTGGGGAATTCTCGGTTGAGGATGAAGGTGGGCATTTCGGAGATCATTTTGTTGAAATTGGCATCATTGGAGTAATTGAGACAGAGGAATATTTTAAATATAAAATATCTTTAGTACTATGTGAAAAGTATGTTATGTTTGAAAATAATTTATCCAAATTATCATGCTTAAGAAATCAACTGATAAGGTAACTTCATTCCAACAATTTTTTTAATTAACTTTGCTCAATAACAGCTATAATCTAATAATTAACCTCAAAATCTAAAGAATGCAAGTCAAACTTTGCAATAATGTAATGCTTTTCACACTAGCCAGATAACTTTGAAGCATTTTATAGCCAGATAAGCCTACGAAGAGTCTTCAGAATAAAAACATTAATTCTTCTTCTGTCTGCATAGATGTTGCCTTACCTGCTGAATTTCTCCAGCATTTTGTTTTCATTTAAGAAGCATTGTTGATTTGTGGTCAATATTATAATGTGGAAATGCAGTAGAAAATTTGTGCTCAGCAAATTCCCACAAATCACAATGTGACAATGACCTGATAATCTGTATTTGTTTATGGTGTTAATTGAGTGATTAATGTCAACAGGAACCAGAGAGAATTTCCCTGGTCATCTTCAAAAAAATGAACCATGGGATCTTTTCCATCTTCTTAAGCAGGCAGATAGAGGCTTAGTTTAAAGTCTTATCTGAAGATAGGCAGCTCCAAAGGTGCATTGCCGCCAATATTGCAGCTTTTCTTGGAAGGAGCAATTGGCGAACAAAGTTTTGTCTGATATATTCAAATTTGTGGTCTTGAATGGATAGATGAATTTAAGTGCATTATCTGCTAAGCTATGATTGCTTTCTTTAAGGTATCCCCTTTTGAATTGGTGCAGGCTAAATAATTAGGTATGTTTTCTTTGTGATAGATGTAAAGCATTGTAAAGTCCAGTCCCCACAATTTAAGACTTTCTTAATGTAGTGTGGCCATTTTCTTCCAGTTTGATATTGGAATGGAATGCTCTTGGAATGTGGGAAGAAGGATTTTGTGTATTCTGTGAGGGATTAAGAGCCAACAAATGTCTTAAATCTCTCGACCTACGCAATAACCAGATTAACCACCAGGGTGTAGGGGAGCTGGCATTGGCCTTAAAACACAACGATGCACTGCAAGAACTAGGTATGTGAGATACTTTGCAGAATTAATCTAGTCAAAAAAACAGTAGAAATACTTCTCATCAAAAGTAACGTTTTTGTCAACATTTTAGTTATGTTGCAATTGTGAGTTGTAAGTCTCCTAAGTTTTTATATAGCTGTTTAATTCACAGTTATCAAGTCTCACTTTTTCATGCTTTAAAAACATTGCAGTAACTTTTATTTTCTAATTACCTTTGTAAGTCATAAACCACATTTTCAAAACAAAATGTAATGTTGGGAAACATTTTATGTAATGATAGAGTCAGAGTGTCATACAGCTTCTAAAATTAAACCTTGAATAATTCATTAGTATAGGGACAAGGGCATTAATGAATTAATTTGACAACTTGAAAAACTGCAGATAATGTTTCCTGTGATGGATGTAGGTTTGTTCGTTGAGCTGGAAGGTTCATTTTCAGACATTTCGTCACCATACGAGGTAACATCATCAGTGAGCCTCTGACGAAGCTTCATCCGGAGTCTCACTGATGATATTACGTATGGTGATCAAACATCTGAAAACGAACCTTCCAACTCAGTGAGGAAAGTTACATCCTGAACTTCAACCTGAGCTACAAATCTTCTCAAAACATGCTTCCCCGTGATGCCATTCTCTCACTGCACGTTGTAGTCTCTGGAATTTTTCTTTTCATTTTCCAGATCTTCGCTGGAATAATGTTGGCCTCTTAGGCGGTCGAGCATTACTCTGTGCATTACAACAAAACAAAACCCTAGTGCGTCTAGAACTGGCTGGAAATAACATTCCCAGTGATTTGCTGAAAGCTATAGGTAAGTAAAATTAGATTTTATTTCAAAGCAAGTGGGTCCAGAGCAGTGACATATCCTTGAATGAAATAAAATGATGATTGTCTATTCAGGTAAGCTATTAGTTTGTGTCCTGTCATATCCTGGCTGCCAAGCATATAGAGATGCTATGGGTTTCTTGTGGCACTTTGGTCGTGTTCAAGTTCCACCGGCTCCAGAGGTGTGTCAAAACATTTTGAATAGGTTGATTAACAGTATCTGTAGAGAATAACCGTGTAACCATTGCTCTCATTTAATCAAATTGTTAAATTTCGGTTTTAGATATTTGATTAAGTTCTCCCTCACTCACTAATTTGACTTTTGTCTTTTTCAATTTGTTCCTTAAAATTTTATCAAGTTTGTATATCAACTGAAGTGTTCTGCACTTCAGAAACCGTATTTTCCTTTTTTTTAAAAAAGAGAATCATAACCTTCATAGAATAGAGTTGCTATGTCCATTGTGTCAATGCAAGTCTGAGAATTCTACCTAATGTCACTCCACTACTCTTTAGCAGTAGTTCTGCATTTTTATTTTCTTTCAAGTACTTACTTAATTCTCTTTGAAGGCCACAATTAAATCTGCTTCCATCAATCTTTCAGGCAACACATTTTAATTAGATGTACTTTGAGATTAAAAATATGATTTTCATCGTGTCACTTTTGGTTCATTTGCCAATCATTTTCCTTTTTTTTTTCTGTTCTTTGGTACTACCAGCAAAGGGTATCATTTATCTCTAATGAAGAGTCATAGAATGCAAAACATTAACTTTTCTCTGCACAGATGTTGAGTTTCTTCAGCAATTTTTTTTGTTACAGTTTCTCTCTGTCTAACATGTCCAGATGTTTCATAATTTGAACACATCTATCAAATAATCTATCAACCTTCTCTCCTTTCGGGTGAATAAATATAGTTTCTCCAAAATATCCACATAACTAAAGTCTCTCATTCCTGAAACCATTCCAGTCAATCCTTTCTGAATAAAGGCCGAAGAAGTGATGTGAAAGGATATGGGGAGCAATACATAACCAAATTCAAGAATTCTGTTTAAAACTTAAGTGCAGCAATCAATGATATCAACAGCACTGAGCTAACTAACAAGTTAATCTGGTTTGAAAGGTAAGAAAAAGTAATATTGGCCAGATCAGGAGGAAAACTCTCTGCTCTTTTTCAAACAGCTCCTGTGAAATCTTTTAAAATCCACTTGAATTGGCTGGCAAGGAGTAGAAAGGAAAGTATCACTCATGAGAAATCAACATAAAAACAAAATACTGTGGATGCTGGATATCTACAATTTAAAAATAAAGTGCTGTAAATACTTAGCAAGTCAGGCAGTTTCTGTAGAGATACACAATTGACATTTCAGGCTAATGACCTTTCATCAGAATACACTGTACTTGTGCTATGCTTTAACCTCAACCGCGAGACCATTTACACTGGCTGTTCAATTTTTTTTTCTTCCACCCCCCTGCTTTTTGTAGCAGTTGATCAAGTATCCTTTTTCCATTTTGTTTTTGGAATCCAAACTAGGTTGAGAAAACTGATAACAGCAGTTTGGCAGTACAGAACTTGAGCACTGCTCAAATCACATTTTATTGGAGTTTTTTTACTCTTGGACTCATCAAGACAATTTGCAAGATTAGCTATAAACTGAGAAGTCAGCATTTTTACTGTGAAAGGAGAAGTTCAGATGGGTAGACATAGTGCCATGGAGAATCCATCAGTCAATGATGGTTGACTGTTAACTTCCAGGCTTTGATTAGACCTTAAACAAGTGCAATGATAAACTGCCACAGTTTGGTGAATTGGCACTGATACAATGTGTACACATGTTCTTCTGTCTGCAAAGAATAGATCCCAATATAGTAATATATTTACTACTTGTACATATTGCGAACCCAATTGACGATCCTAAATTGGATAATTCCTAATTACTCATTTGTTTGACACACGAGATGTATTTTTTGGCTTCCCAGCATCCTCCTGCTGATGATGAACACCATTTGTTTTGCTACTACATTGCAATTATCCTGAAACAGCTGGCACTGTGTGTCGCTCATATGTTTAAGATACCTACCCTTCCAGGGTAATCCAAAGTGGGGACAGAAATCATGCAACTCAGAGGTGCTTCTTGACCTGCCCTACACCAAGATAAATTTTGCATGCCCCCTAGAGTCATTGGCCCCAGTTATTGGAACTTGATACCCCGTGCTTGACCTTATTCTGAGGTTGACAGGTAAAGTGGTAATAACTGGCTGACTATTAAATTCCTTTCCTGATTGGTTTTCCACTGTATATATTGAAAGGGAGGTAGTACTTCTGTAAGTGCACACTTATTCATGGACATGACTGAGCATGAGCACAGAAAGGATTTCAGGCGGGGTTTATAACAGATAGAAGATCCATTCCAGTCTGTTTTATACCTCATTGAAAATTTTGTGCTGTGTTCAACAAATGATTGTATTTCTACTTTATGTTGAGCTTCTTGATCTTTATTTGTGCATATCGAGCTAGAACACTATTCTCCTAAATCATGGACTGCAGTTTGTGCTTCATATGAATGTACCTCAGTGGCATGTTTGTATACCAACAGAACAAGCAGTAAGTCATAACTCAGACTGTCAGACCACCTTGAGAGAGAGCAGATCACGTTCAAAAGTCCTCAGCAATGAGATCCAATGTTTGAAAGTGGAAAAAAAGAAGCAGGTAACTTCTTTGTGGAGCAACTTTTGACAGCTAAATACAATAATATCTTGTATATACATTTTATATGTCACATTGGCAGAAAATTTTATCCCTTTTAGATGATTGTAAATTGAGTAAACATGGGAAATCCAATAAGGTGGTAATCGTTCAGCAGAGCAAGCGACAGTTGTGGCCTTTAAACACATACAAATTATTAAAATGCTTTGTGGCATTTCAGTCAATGGAAGTATTTCATTATGCAGATGTTACATTTAAGTATCTTAATATGTATTTACACCATGTAACTGGAATGTACCATTAAAGAACAATATCTAATAGTTGGATCTTTCTTGAAGGTTGACTAGCCCTTGTTGCAGAAATTTCCTTAATAATTTTGACTTGATCTCTGGTGTTCTAACATTGGAATAGCAAAAGAAATTGTGATTTGCACTGTAAGAAATTAACAAAGTTTTTAAAAAACATTACAATTATATTTTTTTTAACAAAGTGATTCACCTGCAATTCAGTGTCCGTATCATGGCATATGTTTGCATGATGTTTTGCAGAATGACAACAGAATCTGAATATGACTGCAGGAAAGCCAAATGTTGTTCTTTCAAAATCATTTTGTGATATAAGAAGTCTAAGCTTATGCTTCAAATTTGAATAGATCTGGTTAAGTCAATAATGTTTCCCACAACCAGAACCACACATTGAGACTGCTTAAAAGAAAATTTACCTTTGATGCTCATCTATTAACCTCCCATCTGCTTTGCAATAAGAATATGTTTGCAGAAATATATAAAGGGGATGGCTCAGTGGTTAACACTGCCGATTCATGGTGCCAGGGGCCTGGGGACGATTCCACCCTCGGGCAACTGTCTGTGTGGAGTTTGCACATTCTCCCCATATCTGCATGGGTGTCCTCTGGGTGCTATACTAAATGCCATAGTGTCCAGGGCTGTGCACTCTGGGTGGTTTAGCCATGGAAATGTCAGGTTACAGGGTGGATCTGGGTGGGATATGCTTTGGAGGGCCAGTGTGGACTCGAGTTGGGTCAAATGCTTCTACACTGTAGAAATTCTATGATTCTGAAAAGAATCCTCTGTCTCCCAAATGAGTTTAACATTCCAAGAGTATCATCTGGTGATGCATTTTATCTTCCATATCACTGAGCTTTTGAAAAAATATTTAAAAGATACAGTTATTGAAAAGATTTTTGTATGACTTAACAAATAATGGCTCTTTACAAAGTTCACAGCTGTAAGACATGGCTTATGTGAGGTGCTACATTTTGGTAAGGCAAATCAGGGCAGGACTTGTACAGTTAATAGTAGCGTAGAATCCCTACAGTGTAGAAACAGGCCCTTCTGCCCAATAAGTCCACACCGACCCTCCAAAGAGTAACACACGCAGACCTGTTCTCCTACCTTTATTATCCTATATTTACCCCTGACTAATGCACCTGACCAAAGGTCCCTGAACACTATGGGCTATTTAGCATGGCCAGTTCACCTAACCTGCATGTCTTTGGATTGTGGGAGGAAACCCACACAGACGCTGGGAGAATGTGCATACTCCACACAGAATGTCGCCCGAGGTTGGAATTGAACCCGGGTCCCTGGCGCAATGAGGCTGCAGTGCTAACCACTGAGCCACTATGCCGCCCTCTTCCGAGGAGACAAAATAAAAGAGAAACAAATGGGACCTGGGACATGGTAGCCAAACGAAGACACCTAGGGGTGCAGGTGCATAGTTTGTTGAAAGTGGAGTCGCAGGTAGACAGGATGGTGAAAAAGGTGTTTGGCATGCTTGCCCTCATTGATCAGAACATTGAGTACAGGAGTCGGGATGTCATTGTGGTTGTACAGGACATTGATGATGCCACTTTGGAATACTGCATACAATTCTGGTCGGCCTTCTATAGGTAGGATGTTGTTAAACTTGAGAGGGTACAGAAAAGATTTACCAGAATGTTGCCGGGACTGGCGGGTTTGAGTTCTAGGGAGACTTTGAATAGACCGTTTTTTTTCCTCTCGAGCATTGGAGGCTTAGGGGTGGCCTTATAGGAATCTATAAAACCATAAGGGGCATGGATCGGGTGAATAGCCAAGGTCTTTTCCCTAGGGTGGGGGAGTCCAAAACTAGCAGGCATAAGTTTAAGGTGAGAGGGGAAATGTTTAAAGAGGACCTGAGGGGTAACTTTTTCATGCAGAGGGTGATGTGTGTATGAAACGAGCTGCCAGAGGAAATGGTGGAGGCTGGTACAATTACAACATCTAAATGTTGTAATAAGTATATGAATAGTAAAGATTCAGTGGGATATGGGCCAAATGCTGGCAAATGGGCCTATGTCAGATTGGAATGTCTGGTCAGTGCTGACAAATTGGACAAAAGGTCTATTTCCATGTTGTATTACTCTGATTCTTTAAACACCATTATAAAATAGATTTAAAGACCTATTTTTAAGTGAAGAAAATCCCATGACTAAGTTGCTCATGTAAAATTAATTCTGTGCCATGTTTTTGTAAGCTATTGTCTCTTTACTCTGAATAAAAATGAATAAATAATGTAAAATTGCACATGATTGGGCACACTGAATTTGGTGCTGTGATATCTTAAGACACTACACAAATATAGCCATTAATATGTTAGTAATTGTGCTGATTTATAACCCATCAAAATTGCAGTGTTTCCATGGTAACTAAAAGCATTAATATAGGAGTATCTGAAATTATTTCAATACATCTCACTTCAAAGTACAGTGAAGAATAGGTCCATTATTAAATGCATACGGATTTTAAGAATATTTGTGAAACCAAGAGATAATGATAAAAAGAAATGCTGTAGCACTTGTGCCCCGCACTAAGGTTATTCTTTGTTGATTGTCGACATAAAATTAAGTGGGAAGGATGGAAGTAATCAAATGAACCACATAGCTACTTACAGCACAATCTGCACATACTGCCTTATTCTGGATTCACATTTGCATAAAATGATTTTCCTTCTCCAATTTTAAACAGAATTCACTTGTCCCATGGCATGGAAACAGTTCTTTGATTCTCTGATGGTCTTGTCAACTGTCCCTCCTCCCAACATTCATCTTGCCAAATTTGGCATAATTTAACCTTGGCAGGCAATCTCTGGATTTTTAATTAGATATCAACATAGATATTTACAACAGTGTGCATTTATTACTTTTCTTTTAATTATTCGATTTTCAATCAATATTTATGGGGTGATGGGAGGGATAAATCCAAGAAATAAACTTTTTAGAGGGCTGTTGAGATTTTCTTACAGCACTTTTTTAAGCTTTGAAGTTGCGTTTTCATTCTGATAGTGCTTTTTTAAATTTAGGTGGGGTAGTCATGTAGTAATTAACTTGACATTGTGTATTTGAATTGGTATTTTAAAGGTTTCCTTCTTTGAAAAAGATATGATAGCATAGTTGCCAGAAAGAGAGACTGTGTGTGAATTTCTTTTAAAAAAATCTTTTAACTTGATATCTATAAGATGCTTTTGTTAATTTTTCACAAATAAATTTCCCTAGTTGTGTTTTACAAACATGTCAAAATACAGAAAAAAAGTTCAAAATGCAATTTGCTTCACTCTTCTGCTTAAATCACAATTATTAGACTTTATTTCGACACCAAATGCTACATTATTTTCATACTCATATCTATATTAATATGGATATTTTTGGTTATAAATTGAGCTGTAAGATAATGAGAGCAAAATTGAGGAAATCTAAACATGTTGCAGTCAAGAGCTGAGGCTGTGGGGCATTTAAAGAAGTTCAGTTTACTGGGACATCATTCCCTCAGGTAAATTATCCAGTTAATTAAGAATATTTCATTAATTTTGTTTCTCAAAACAAAAAGCTCTTTTTATGCTGGAAACTGAAGGGTAAGAGGTAGAAATAGATTTTTAGCTGAGATGCAGATGAATGTATTGCATGTAACAACACCTGTATTGTTAATGCATGTATTTAAGATAAATATGGTTGGGGATAAGGCAAAAGGAAAGAATAGACAGTAAACATTTCCTGATGAAGGGCTTTTGCCCGAAACGTCAATTTTACTGCTCCTCGGATGCTGCCTGAACTGCTGTGCACTTCCAGCACCACTAATCCAGTAAACATTAGAGCAGCAGCTGCACCCTGAGTGCCACTGTCAAACCTGTGACTACAGTGGAGCAGCTCCTGCCTTCAGTGATTTGACAGTTCAGCAGACCAGAACAACCTGCAGCTGAAAAGAGTGGTTCAGCTGCTGTTGAGGGACAAAAATACCATCTTACACTCATCCACGCCAATGTCATTTAGTTCTAACCACCTCAGTTGGATAATCTTATCTGATCACTGCTCATGTTTTAATAGACCATTGTGGGTTTATTTTTGGCTTGGTACCTATCCCCCACGTCTGCCCACCCCTCACCTTTCTGAGGTGCAAGGAGGATTTGGAGTGCCCTGAAGGGTCTGAGAAAGCGAGCTTAGCACCACCATCATTCCAGTGCTCAGGGCTCATGTACCAGTGTTGTCTTACAATGAGAGGCTGATTATACTGAGTCTATACTCTCTGATGTTAGAAAAATTAGAAATTCAGGGTGTAAATGTTTTAGAAAACGTACAGGCTAATTGCTGCAAGGCTATTTTTGCTGCTTGAAAAGTCTACAACCCACTGCATAGTCTCAGGATTAAGCGCCGATAAATTAAGAACAAGATCAGGAATTTCTTCACTTTGGGATTTGTGAATCTTTGGAATTCTTTATCACAGAAGGCAGTCGGTTAGATTTTTCAAAATAAACATTATGGGATTGGGTAAGCAAATGGATTTTGGGCTTGATCATTTGTAAGCTTTTTGGATGTGATCTCAACAAATGGCTCAAAAAGCTATTACAGTCTACTCCTTATTCCTATTTATGATACTATGTTTTTACTGACCATAACATTTCACGATAAAGACAAAGACCATTTGGCCTATCGGGTTATACTATCAAATAACTACTCATTCAGTCTCATTTCTTTGTTCATTCCATTAAAAATATGTTTATTCACTTTGCCCTTTTCATTCTAGATTACAATTATAATACTGTGACTGGTGGAACATCCCAAGTCTTAACATAGTTGAAAAAATGTTTTGACTATTTCAGGTGTCTGTCACTTATTTGGTTAAGCTGCCTGGTTCAAAGTATTGTTGTGAATAAATCACCAAAAGTTACTTTGAATTCAGCTACTTATTAAGAAATCGCACAGAAATCAAGTACTGAGAAAATGATTTAAACTTTATTTCATGTAGCAACCAAAATAAGATCCCTCAAATAAGCAGGTTAAGCCTCATAACTCAACTTGACTATTACCAATGGTGGAACTTAGCTATGATTCCAACTAACAGTGTCTGCCTCTAGAAGTGTTCAGGTTTCAATCCTTGAGCAGTGTTGTTCTTCAAAGCCCAGCTGTGGTATTTGGTTCTGGTATTTGATTCTTCATCCTTCAGGTCTATGATGCGATATTATTTATGATTCTTTAGATTCCTTTCATCCAAAATGTTGATTACTCTTTTGGAGGCCTTGAGACTGCAGCTTTCTTCCTTATCAGAAGTAATTTTTGGAGGTGCCTGTGTTGCACTGAATTTATGTTTGTGGCATGAGGTATCCAGTTATCGAGCAGTTGTCAAAATGGTTTTGTTTATGTAGCCTCAACTCCTTATTTTCCCAGTTATGGCTAATTGCTTTCAATTCCTGTATAGGTTTGTCCTTTCCCTTTATAGTATATTTCAGAGTTTTTGCTGCTTCCTTTAGTCTATGAACAGTTGTTAAATATCAAACTACACTAATAGGTGGCTCTGAAAGGTGCATCAAAAGAATATCAGCTGTACTTATCCAGCAATAACCCAGTAAGGTCAATAATATTCCAGATGGAAAGTTGAAATTGTTTAAATACTTGTTTACAGAGACTGGTCATTGGCATTCAAAAAATTGGTTTGGTGGAGCAATGTTGAACATCTGCGAAACCAAACCCTAAGTAACATTGATCTCATGGAGTTGGATGTATTATCTTAGTTATTTTGGGATTAGAGAGGAAATTAGTATCTAATTGGCAGCTGCATGTCCAGGCCATGAAATTGAATTAAATATTCGACAGATTAGCATTTCATCCTGTTCTTCTTTATACTACAATGCTAGTCCTACCCTATTGTGTTCTTAATCAAGATGAATACACAGATTCCTTTGAGATGTGTTCAAATTCAAGGGTTGGTAAGCTTAGTTGGCTGGATGGTTAGTTTGTAATGCAGCGTGACGCCAACCGTATAAGTTCAATTTCTGCATTGGGTGAAGTTAACATGATGAACTCGCAGTTTGAACCTCTTCTCTTGCCTGAGATGTGGTGACCTTCAAGCTGAACCACCACCAGTTCTCTCTAATGAGAGAGCAGCCCTTTGGCCTAGTGGAACTGTAGTGACTTTACCTTTTACTCAAATTCTCAAATTTTATGTTGCAGACAATAGAATGAGTTCAATGTTAACTGGTTAGTTGATAATATACTTTGTACTTTATGAACTGACATTTTATAAGCTTTAATGATGTAAACTATTCGTATTTTTTGGTGATTCAACTTTGATACTATCATTCTTTTCTTTTATCAAATTTTAGTAATAGAATTTGGCCTAATTGACACAAACTGACTGACTGATTATTCTTCAATTATTTGGAGACTAGGAAGACATTAGAGAGTTTGTTATTTCCAATGAATAAATTACATCTAGGGTATTCTGTTCAAAACTTGACAAATTATATTACTAGATGTTAGCCATTTAAACTCCAAATGGACAAGAATTTGCTTCTGGGAATACGCAAAAGGAATTTTAATATGAGAATAATAATGACTGTAAGTGATATGAATAATCTATTATGTTTAAATGATGAACTCTTTCTGACTTACAAAAGAAAATTCCCTACTGTGAAGGAGAGAGGAATAAACAAAATATATGTCTATCAAATAAATGTTCAAAATTCTAACTGATTTTGATGGATGTGAAGAAACTGTTTATTTCTACTGGCAGATAGATTCATAGAATCTACCAGCATCATGAGTGAGCTACTATTTATGGGCGGCATGGTGGCACAGTGGTTAGTATTGCTGCCTCACAGTGCCAGAGACCAGGGTTCAATTCCTGCCTCAGGCGACTCTTGTTGGAGTTTGCACATTCTCTCAGTGTCTGCGTGGGTTTCCTCCGGGTGCTCCGGTTTTCTCCCACAATCCAAAAATGTGCAGGTTAGGTGAATTGGCCACGCTAAATAGCCCCTAGTGTTAGGTAAGGGGTGAATGTAGATGTAGGAGTATGGGTGGGTTGCGCTTCGGCGGGGCGGTGTGGACTTGTTGGGCCGAAGGGCCTGTTTCCACACGGTAAGTAATCTAATCTAATCTAATGGGGCAATTTAGCATGGCCAATCCATCTAACCTGCACATCTTTGGATTGTGGGAGGAAACCAGAGCACCTGGCAGAAACCCATGCAGACTGCTAACCAAAATATACCAATTTTAAATGATCAGAAAAATCCAAAATGTTTAGTGTTATGATTTAGAATGTATTGCCTGGATGATTGGTGAACCTATATATAATAATTTTTGAAGGGGTATTTAATATCAAATCATAAAGGAGGAATCTGCAGGTTGTGGAGAAAAAGCAGTTTCAAATCACAGGTACAGATACCCCTCTTGTCCATGATTTTGTGTATCATAGGAAAAGCATCTCTTGTGTTTTAATTTGAACCTTCTCCTGATCTGAACATTTTAATTTTAAAATCTGCATCCAGTTAATATGAACAAACCTGAATTGATGTAAATTAAAATCTTCTTTCAAGTTACTTGCATAAGGGGCATTTGGAATTAAAACCCTATTAAAAACTCTATTGTGCAATTTGAAAGAATTGTAAAACTTATTGATTGGACTGTAAATTGTGCTCTGATTGAACTTACATCCTGTGACTCCAATCTGCACAACACCAGTGCATATTTGACTATAATTATCTTATGTCAAGTACATACTAATTATTTGTGGTTGTGTGTGAGTAATGATTATAATTCTAACCAAGTATCAAGTTCCCCTTTTCAAACTCAAACCCTCTGCTATTAGCATATCAGTGTGATTACCTCTGAATCTGACTGGGGTGGCAAGATTTTTTTTTGTTATATATGTACCCTGCATTTTGTTGTATATGTACTATTTAAGTAGTTGGTAGAATGAAGATTGGACAATATTTTTCTTTCTTTTGGGACTGTGGAACAAACTTTTTGTAATGTTTCTGCACTGACTCACCGAAGAGCATCCCGCCCAGAACCTTCCCATCCCCATACCCCGCATTTCCCGTGTCTAATCCACCTAGTTTACACAATCCTGGACATTTGATTTCACTGACTGTTAGTTGATACATAATTACTACCTGTGTCCAATCCTTGACCATGGGGGTTTTCCATTTTGCCTCTGGTTCACCCCTCCCCCTCGCCCCATCTCCCACATATTTTGTCACATAGCACTGGCTTCAACCTTGGTCATTCACAGCTCCTAATCTCCTTCTCTCTCTATGCATTGTCATTATCACCTATTTATTGCTACCTTTGCTTCTGGAGCCATGACTCACCTAGTATAAATACCTCCCTATTTCTTCTCTTTTTTTTAGCTTTGACAAAGAGTCAGTTAGACTCTTTTCTCTCCTTACAGATGCTGCCAGACCTGCTGAGATTTTCCAACATTTTCTCTTTTAGCTTTTGAGCATATCTGGTTCACACCTTAAACAAACTGTGTTTTTTGGATGTTAATTTGTGCAATATTCAGTTTCTAGGATCTGGATTTTCAAATATCAGGGTCAACTTACTATACATGATCAATTATTGAGAAATTGAATTGATCATGAAAAATGAGCTCTGGGTTTCCTGATGGGATCATTAAGAGTACATCTGGCACTGAATAATAACTGTTCAAGGAAAAGAAATGGGTTTGTTTGTAGAATTTTTGGATAGTTTAGAAACTACAATTTAATTTATTAATTGTACTCTGCAAGAACTGGAAATTGCTGTCTTTGGATAATTTTAATTCTTGTTTCCATTTAAAATCAGGAACAGCCTTTGATATGACCTATAAATGAAATTAATTAATGGATTGCATGGTTTGAATTTATTGGTGGCTCAATTTCATTAAGTTGCACTTTACAATTTTATTTTGCAAGTGCTGATAATGTGCAAATTATGTAATGGCAATAGAAATCCCCACAAAATAGAATGATTAGCCTTATTCATCATATCTTGGCTCAACATCCAGAACGACAGTCTCTGCTTGTTAAAGTGAATGTTTCTTGTACACATCCAGTATCTGCTCAACAGCCATACGGATAAGTCTGTTCAAATTCTTTAGAAAGATTGAGAATAGTTTCTTAACCTCAAGTTTAAGTATTCGTTTCTCTAAATTGGACCCTTGTTTCTCTGTTGTATCAAGATGGTTTATTTTGAAATTATATTCTGTGCTACTTTCTCTACATTGTTTACTAACTGTTTTATCTTGCTATTTTCTGTCCTAACAATTTAATTATTTTCTCAGTTTCTTCAATCTTACATATTTGCTCCTCTGATTTTCAAACTCATGGCATATCTTTCAGCTGCTGAATGTATATTAACATTGTTTCATATTTCCATGACTAGTGTCTGGCAAAGTTTTCAAGATGCAGTTTGTTTATGTTTCATGTTCGTACTTTACTGTTCTGGCTATATAGTTGAGCACAGTCTACATGAGCCTGCCTCTGCCCACCCACCAAAAATCTCATCCAGCTATCCAACCCTCCAATACGTCTATGGATCTCTAATTCTGGCCTTTTTCCAATCACTGATTTTAATTACACCACAGCTCGCAACTGTGCCATCAGCTGGCTATGTCACAACCAATGGAATTTTCTGTCTTGACTTCTGATCTTGAAAGACACCCCTTTAAACTTTGCTAAAGATGCAAATTTTTCTAACCTAATATCTTATGTGGCTTGATGTTCAATATTGTTTGACAACACAGTGAACAAAGGCTGTATGAATACAAGTTATTGATGATTGAAAATCTTGTCTTCCACAACCTATGAGATTTGTCTGTAGTTATTTGAACCATTTTCATAGAATACTTGTCACCTATTTATTCATGGAGATACAATTACACTCTTAAATACAGCATTAATATGCAACAAAGTATAATTTTTCTATCTTTTGTCATTTTGAATGTGCCTTCTCAGATTCTGCAACCATTTCTTGCCACCATCTTTGCTACATTTTGGAACTGGAGCACTTTACTTTGAGCTTCTGAATTCAAAATCTATCCCTTCACTTCCCCTTTCAATTGTTGCTCCTATTACAGCATAAACTGCTCTCAAGTGTCTGTACTTTTACAAAGGTCATCCGTCTTTCCACTGTGAATGTCTTCACTTTCAGACCTTTCCTTTGGAACGTTGTTAAATGGTTTCTGAAAGTAAAGGCCTGTTGTTTCGTAGGGCTTCTGTAGTTCCTCATGTAAAGATTTAGACTTTTTGTATGTGCCTCTATTCCATATTTGCAGGCTGCTTTTTTTCTCTTCCCACGTAGCTAGTGGAAAGCAAGAAAAAAGCCCATGCCTTATTTTAGAGTTTAACCTTTTGAGCTCTGATAATATTTATGGACTAATATCAATATTTGATGGAAATACAAGCTCACATTATTTCATATTCTATTGTTTTCAAATTTATTTTTGAAATTTACTTATAGGCCCTGTATTTTCCATTACTGCATAGGTGAAAATATTTTTAAAGCTGCAATCAATATTTATTCATTGAAGTATTGATATTTGTAAACTTCAAGATTTTATAACATTTCAGGTTTTCATGAACTTGTGCATTTTCAGAGTAACTACTTCTTTAGCATTGTAATTGCTGTTCAATTCTATCTCTAATTAATTTGTAGTTCCTGAATATGATGGGCGTAATTGATCAACAAAAGGAGGAATTGACACGAAGCTGCAGGTCAGTGAACTCTTTTCTATGTGTGATGTTATTTCATAGGATTTACTCAAATTAGGTTTTAACTTCACTCTCCTATTCTTGTATAGATCTTAGTCAGCATTCTGTGTACAAGAGGGAAAAATGAAAAACTGAAAACAAAATGGCTTTGTACTTTCTTAAATGGTCAAAAATATCTGATTTTTGAAGGAACTTGGTTGGGGTGGTGGGGGTAGGGAGATGGGGCAGGTTGCAGTTCTTTTTCAGCTGACTGCTAATCTGTATTCAGAACAATAGTAAAGGTAAAATCAACATAGTATTACTGGACCATCGAGCTGCACACTCATTGGAGACAAACAACTGTTGGTTTTTTAATCCTGAGGATCTCAACTCCTCAGGACAGGGGAGAGTTTAAGAAGGAGAGTCATTCATGGAATAGTTACAGCACTGGCCATTCAGTGCCAGATCTTTCCGTCCTCTGATCATATTGTTCCACTCCCCTATCCTTTCCATAACCCTGCAATTTTTTTTCTCTTCAGGTGCTTATCATACTCTCTTTTGAAGTTGGATCTGTTTCAGTCATAGTCTCAGGCAGTGCCTTGCAGATCTTAACCACTCACTGTGTGTTTTTAAATAAAACATTTTCATCATCTAATAAAGGTAGACTAACTTAATGCATTGCCAATACCCACATATGATAATTAAAGAAAAGTTTATTTTATTGTTTGTTAGAGGAAATTGACTTACAGTGCAGGAGTAAGATAGTCTTGCCTTTTAAACTAAGTCAATAACAGCCATTCTGTGTCCAATTTTAGTAAAATTTTAATTCCCGTCTTTCAACAAATTTATAATAATTTGGCCACCTCTAAGGAGAAATTGCTATCTGCTGCTGATATTTGGTTGATGATTTTTAATGTAATTTTAATAACCTTTTCACTTTAGGACTGCTGCAATGCAAGTTGGACAGCTACAGGAAGCACTAGCTGAGAAGAGTTCTATCATCAATTCTTTGCGAGCAAAGTAAGATTTCTTTTGTCGATAAGTGCTCTAATGTTTAAATATACTGTAGTCCACTTGCAGACATGTTTTCCAAATTTGCTTGAAGCATGCAACATAAGTTTGTGTCAATCCAGTTGATATTGGACAGAAGCAATTGCAGTTATCTTATATTCATTGTTCATATGCTGTTCACTTCTACACTGGAAAGACTAAGTATAGATTAGGTGACTGCAGAATATCTCTATTTTGACTCAGTGTGACCTTGGAAAGACTGCAGCTTTTCAGTTAGATTTTATGTTCCTTTTGCAGTCTATTTTGACAACAGGCCATTTTGTATTGAATCACTGCAATGGTTCTACTGTTTAAGATTAATGTTTAACATGCTTTGTATAACATGAAGTACAAAACTTCTACTATTCCTGATTTATAGAATTGTAGTGTCATAATCACACAGTATGGAAACAGATCTTTCCTGTTCATGTACCTGTCCAAATGTCTCTTAAATGTTGTAATTATAACTGCCTCTGCCACTTACCCTGACAATTCATTCAATAAACAGACCATCCTCTGTGTGAAAAAAGTTGCCCCTCCGTTCTTTTTAAATCTTTACCCTCTCATCTTAAACTTATGCCCCCTAGTTTTGACTCTTCTACTCTTGGAAAATGACATTGACTAATCACCCTGTGTTTACCCTTCATGATTTTATAAACCTCTTTAAGGTCACCCCTATTCCTCTGCCGCTCCAGGGATAAAAAGCCCAAGCCTATCCAGTCTCTCCTTATATCTCAAACCCTCCAGTCCCAGCGACATTAATGATTATTTGTACCCCTTCTGGTTAACAACATCCTTCCTCTCATAGGTTGTTTGTCTTCTGGAGTGATTCATGCTGAGAAATTAAAAATAACTCTCTAGTTATTTGTCAGAAATTTGGTTAGACTAATTATTTTCTCCAGTAAATGAACCAGGATGTATAATTTTGCCAGTGTGATTTCATGGCTTTGTAAGCCATCTACTTGAATGCAAAATTTTGCTTTTTCTCTCCAAATATAACTAGCTTGTGCCTTTGCTTCTGTAGTGGATTGGACTTTTGAGAAAATCTTTGGAATGAGTAAAGTCCATTCTGACCATCAAATGTCATTCCTTACACTTATTATTTTTATCACTGCAAAATTTATTTTGCATTACTTAATTGTTATGCTTCAGTCTCACTTATTATTTGAGCATAAAGGACTTTTTTCACTAATTTCTATTTGTGTCTTCTATTCAAAAGCTACACTGTGTATATGAAGTTGTAATCCTGGAGTATTTTATATGATTTTACACTTGAAAGCCCCTTTTCTTCGTCTATCCCATTTACTTCAGCTTTACAATTGTTAAAATGTTTAAATCTTTCTTCACAGTTTATTCTTTTGAGCGTGTAATCAATTTTGTTGCTGTATTCTGTACTCATTTTTTTCATATACATATGACAAAGCATAGCACCCTAAATGTGTTCTTCCTACATATCCTAGGATTCTTCTGGAAAGTTTGGTTTGCTCTAAAATAAGTGCAGTGAAATTGAGATGTTGTTACTGTAGCTAGAAGACTTTCTATTGTTAATTGGATTCCATTCATTGTACACATTTCTATTACAGTTTTAAAGTGTGTAATGTTTAAGTGTAACAGTGCAAATTTCTTTAATTTGCTTTGTATCTCTAGTTGCTTAACCAGTATAAATCAATTTGTCGCGTTCTGTTTTATTACTGTCTTGACTGGATTTTCCATTTTATTCTGTTTTAGAGTGCAAATGACAGATGCTGCTTTAACGTTATCCGAACAAAAGTCAAATAACCTGAAAGAGCTTCTAGAGAAGACAAAATTGGAAAAAATTGCATTAAAAGAGAGACATTCAAAGGAGCTTAAGAGTGAGCAAGAGGTAATAATGGTGCCTATAGAAAACATTCAAAGAGAAATTGTAAGGTTGGAGCCGTTGGGGATGTGGTTATCTTCAGGTAATTGGCCAGCAGGTGATATGCATGGAATAAGATGAGCAGTTGGCTTCATTGGCAGGAGTCTTGTGATGCAATGATAGTCTCCCTACCTCTGAGCCAGGAGCCCTGGGCTCAGGTCCCACCTGCTCTACAGGCATGTAATAACATCTCTGAATTGATTTATTAGAAAAAAAAAATTGAAATTAGTTTAATTGTCCTGTAAAACTTTAAACAATACGATATAATTTTTTGTATGAAATAACTTGCAGGTTTTGAAGTGTGAATATTCAAATGGATCAATTGGCCACTTCAGCCATTATTATCTACTAATTCTTAAAATGGATGAGTTCCAATTCCACATTTGTCTTTCAGTGAAATGTTTAATGCAGCATTCCACCTTTGTACTTAAACACTGACTCAGAGTTTTGCTCTGCAGTGGTAGTGTCCCTACCTCTGGGCTAGAAGGTGTAGATTTAATGCCCTCTTTGGGATGTAATGGCAACAGAGGTGTGCCCGAATGCATTGAAATAGTTGGAAAAAAACGTAATTGGAAAGGAAACATTCTAAGGGAAATAGCGAAAGAACAGACAAGTTGAATTAATTGGATAGCACTTTCATAGGATCAAACTGGCATGATAGCCTGAATTGCCTCCTCCTGTGCTCTGCTTCTAACACAAAATATGCCTGATCACAGTGACCTGAAACTTTAATGTTTGAGAGCATAGTTTTATTATTCTAAAACTTTAGACTGAATGCAGTGGAAGAATTGTCATATTGGCACATGGTATGTGTATCAATTAAATGCTTGCATTTCAAATCAGATTATGGACACTGCATCGCTTACTATAACTTTTCTACCTGAACAGTACGTTAGATTCACTTTGTGCTTTTAATTGAACATTTTTATGCATTGGATCACTATTAATTGGCACAACTGTAAATTCAAATCATTTGAAGGGAGCAAATTTGAAGGTTTCTAGCGGGCAGAAACATCCCAAAGATTGTGATGCAGGCAGTGGTTCCTGCAGCTGCTGCTACAGATGACATTTTCAAGTGCTATAACGTGCGTTTCATTAACACAAATTCACTGTCATGCGATTGATAAATTGGGGACGCTGTTTCTAAAGTGCAGACTTTTAAAATGTGTATTGGTAATAATGCAATTCCAGTCCCATTAGTTTAAATGGTGCTGCTATTGCGCGATTTTTGTATAGCACGAGATTGCACAAGAACGGAACAATCGTGTTATAGCAGAACCGACTGCACTGAAAATATACAGCTGGAACACCTGTCTGTTTCATGCTACAGAGTACATTAAATTTACTGAACAAGTCCGAGGCATTTTTGATGTACACGGTGTGTATTGAGTGTGTACTGAACATTAAAAAGCCTAATCTGTGTTTTTTAAAGGAACCACTACTAATCTCTCAAAAAATGTATCAGAAAGTGGCATAATTAATTCTTGGCCTTTCATCCTAACCAAAAACTTATACTATAAAGATATTTGTTTTTCCCATCAGGAAGCATGTAGTCGAGAGGTAAAGTTGACTAGGGAGTTAAATGCAGCAAATGGAAAAAACATGGAACTCACAAACAAGGTAGATATCATTTCTCCATCAAATTATCTACAGGTATTAGAAATTAAGTTTGCATATTGGTTGTGTTATGAAATAGATCTGTTTGGCTAGGATGTTCTTGTAGGCAAATCAAAATACTGTTTTCGTAATTGAGACATATTAGCAATTGTTACTGTGCAAAACTTGTGGAATATATAAAACCATAAACACTTTTCTCACCACAACCACCACAAGCGGTAAATGCTGGCAATGGCCATGTTGTCATCAACAAATAAATTTTTAAAGTACCTCCACCTGAAATATTTGGTTGCATTAAATTATATTGGATCTAGAATTTTTGAAGCTTGCACTTTATTACATAAATTACATGTATGTTCACTCTGATAAAACCTTTTCCTGGCCCTCAAACTGGTACTGCAATGTTCAAAAGGGAATCATGATTTGGACAACCACCTGATGCAGGTGGAGTGTTCCAAAAGTTAGTGCTTCCCAACTAAACCTGTTGGACTATAACCTGGTGTAGTTGATTTTTAACTGCAAAAGGGAAAGTGTGGATTTTGGAAAGTGTCCCAGAGTATCTAAGGAATCAAATACATTTTGAGTTAGTTATTGATACTGCAAGCTGTAGTTACTTTTTCCAATTTAGATTCAGGTGGGTGATGGAATAGGTGATGAAACAACATGGGATCAGAACTGGAAAAATGTGATTTGGGATTGTTTGTTTGCTTGTGAGTACACCAAAATATTAATTTGGAACAAATGGCCAGTGTGGAAGTAATTATATGTTTTGTATCTCTATTTGTTTTCTATTAGGTTTTCAAGTTATAGAGTCACAGAAGTCCCCAACACAGAAAAAGACCCTTATGTTCTCTGATTCTGTGCTAGTCAAAAACAAGCACCTAACGATTTTCCAGCCCTTATTCCATAGCCTTGTATGCCTTGGCATTGCATGTTCGTGTCTAAGTTTTAAAATGACATGAGGGTTTTTGCCACTACCACAATTACAGACAGAGAATTCCAAATTCCCACCTTCAGGATGAAATAAAATTTCCTTTCAACCCCTCTAAACATCTTACCTTAAATTTATGCCCCGGTCATTGATCTCTCCACCATACAACAAAGTTCCTTCTCGTCTACCCTATCTATGCCCCTCATAATTTTATAATTCTCAATCATGATCTGCCCCCTCCAGTCTCCTCTGTTTTAAAAACAACTCCAGGTGTTTTAAATTACTTGGTAAATGTCTGTATATGGTTGATAGGGAAAGACAACAATATGTGTTATCTGAATTTTGTGTCTTTGGTATGTATCCATGAGTTGCTGGACATTTTTGCTTTCTGTCTTGATTTCGTGCTTTTTTAATTGAATTTAATCGAACAAGCTAATTTTGAAACTTTTGGGACATGCTAATTATCCCCATAAATTACATTTCTGTAATCCACAGGATCTCTTTCACTTTTTTCCTTCATTATCACCCTGTAATCTGAAATGCCATAAACAAAAAGTCAATGCTTTACCTTAACTTCATTGATTTGGAACTTCTTTTAATCTTTTGAGATTGGCATTTCCTAAATAATGTTTGTTGTGACTTCCAAAAGCAATTGCATTGTATACAAAGATCTTTGATGAAGAAAAATACACCAATTGTCTGTATGTAAAACTAAATTATTATTTTGCTTCAGTCATCTAATTTATACTTATCAAAACTAATTCTTCTAAACAAGATATGGAGATGCTGGTGTTGGACTGGGGTAGACAAAGTTTAAAAAATCACAACACCAGGTTATGGTCCAACATGTTTATTTGGAAGTACTAGCTAGTGCTTCCAAATAAATCTGTTGGACTATAACCTTCTTCTACACAATGTAGCAGAGCAATGATAGTGCGTAGTCTTCACCTACAATGTCATTCCACCAATTCCCTGAATTTAGAGTAGATGCTTATTTTGTATCTTTGTCAAACAGATCGATGAACTAGACCGAAGATGTAAAGTCCAGCATGATCAGATTTGCCACCTGAAACAAGAATTGGCCAATGTGACTGCTGAGATGAAGCAAAGAATAGTCCAGACTGAGGGTAATCTAACTTGAATTTTGTGAGATTAAATAATTGGAGAAGTTCTGAGTGTCATTATAAAAGAGATTATGGTTACCCATGATTGTATACAATTTATATTGTGTTTTCAAGTTTGTAAAGCAAATGTATAAGAAAACTTCTTCATGGTACAAGATAAAAATAGGCACATATTGAAAATTCCTTTGGGGCCTATCAATAATTCAGTGAATCCAGTGAAGCACAGATCTATCTCAGCACCTAGCTTAAAGCTTCCAGCAATATGTGTTATCTGAATAAGCAATGTTTTTCTCTTTCTTTTTATTTGTAAAAGGAAACTTTCATAACTGAATTTAAAATAATACAGACAGCTATTTGTTCTCTAACCTTAACAATTACTGATCTGATTTAATTCAATATTTTCTGTGATCTAAATTTGCTTTAAACTTAATACGAAACATTCAAAGACCTTCTCTGATGTTAGTAACAGTCACATCCTGTCAGTGTGAGAAATGCAAGTTCCTTTCAGGTTCATTATTTTCTAATCAACCTGTTCATAAGTATTATTATACACAACTGGATCAGATGGGACTTGAACACAGGCCTCCTGGTTCAGAGGGAGGGACCCTACTACTACATCACAAGAGGGTCAACCACTTCAGCGTTAGAGAACAAGTGATGCTGATATTTTATTGTGGTAGAGTGGCAGTGTCGCTATCTCTAAGCCATGTGGTCTGTGTTCAAGTCCCTCTTTTTCCAGAGGTATATAATAATAACTGTGAGCAGTTTGATGAGAAATATCTCCTCATGCAGTGGTAGTGACTCTCTCAGAGCCAGGAGGGAATGGCTCAATCAAAATGGAACTGGAAGGGGAAATAATTCCAATTCACTTGTTCATTTTCTGACTGACCTGTTCAGAGTTTTTATTATACATCTCTGGAGCGGTGGGACTTGAATTCTATCCCATTAGTTATGTTGCATGGCTGATTGGGTGGCAGTTTAACTTTTAACGGAAATTCTTCCTAACTGCCTTCCTCTTTTGTGACTGTGCTCTTGTCCGGGTATCCTTCAGGACCATATGTTGTTCACCAATAGCCTTTATGCTTTTAGTGAGAGGTGAACACTGTGGGGTTGGTTGGCATTATTTCCACCTTCCAGTTCCATTCTGCCCTCTCTCTTTCTCTTTCTCTGTCCCTTTTCTTGTTGCAGTGCCCAGGTGGGCAGTGTTTATAACTTTTGTTTAATTCATCAAACAGGTAATTTGAAGGTGTGTGACAAAAAAAGAACTTGATCTTAATGAAGTTCTTGTGATGCAATGGCTATGCCCCTAGCTCTGAGCCAGAAATCCCACCTATACCAGAGGTGTGTCAATATATATCTAAACGGGTTTATTAAAATAACCAGAACTGGATTCTTTGAAAGAGTGAGTGATGTAGTGGTGGATTATTTACGTTTAAAAAAAAACTGGGCATTGCCTTTGGTTGGAAAGGGGAAAAAGAGGGAGGTGAAAACTGGTGTTTGTGTTAAACTATAGGTGTACAATAAAACCCTTGTAAATCTCTGGAAGTCTTTTGCTGCCTGATTCGACATATGAATATCAGTCTGTTCAGCATCTGCGCATGAAATAATTGCTATTTTTGGGATGCACTTTAATATCTTGCATTTAATGATCTTTTTTTAAATTTGTCCCCATTTTAAAATCTAATTTGTGGAAGAATGAATACCAGCAGTATGCAATGCTCAATTTTTATTCTAAATTGAGTCTAAATGTGTCAATTCTGTAGGAATTTTGATCCAAATCATTTCCCAAACTGTTGCCCAACAACTCATCAGATATATATACATACTCTCCTCCTGCGTGTTTTTCACAAGAAAGATGTGACCCAGAAGTCCAGCGAAATGACTGACATCAAGTAGCTTGTAAATAATAGGTCAATGAATAAAACCATCTCAGCTTTGATAGATTGGTATACTTTCAGAATTTAAACTGAGAGTCATTACATAAAATCATTTTTCAATGTAGATAAGACTGTCCATGTTCACAAGTAAGGCAAGCATATTATGGACACAATTCAATCCTTCTACCTTGCTCCAAGAGTCTGTGAATTATTGGAAAATATTATTCAATGTGCGAAACAAAAATATGTATAAATGATGCACTGTATTTCAGACAACTATATTTTCTTCATTCACATTCTGCAGTAATTTTATATGTTCTGATTTTTAAAAAATTATATGGTGTAGCCATAAAATAACAATGAAAGAAAATCTAATTTTCGTACCTGAGTAGTCCAGTAACAAGAAGAGCAGATTAGATTAAAACTGAAAGAATATGATATAAATGACGACAACAGTTATTCAAGTTTACTAAGTTCTACTTGTCCAATTGCTGAACAACCTAACAACGGATATATAGCAGTCTTAATGATTGTATTGTATTGGATTTCCTGGATTAAAAATGCAGGAAACAATGGTGTAAAGCTATTTGGATCAGCATATCGGGAGATGATTTTAAAATTCCTTTCCCATTCTCTTACATTTATTATGCCATGTATTACTTCCTAACAGTCATTTGACTGATAACTATCATTTTAGTAGATTCTTAGTCTGGGATTGTTTCAGTTTATGAGTAGTTACTGATTAACATGCTGTTCTTCTAGGGTAAGAAGCCTTTACCATTAGTCTCCGCCAAGTCTCCCATTCAAAGATATGGCATGATGAGATACAGAGCATTCTTTACTTTGAAATTACCAAATAGCAAATAGTGGCTTTTGAACTGTTACAGAACTGTTGAGACTCTGCAATATTTATTTAATATAACACTCTTTTAAAACCAACAGTGAACAAATATGGGCAGTCTAATTTGAATTCAGACTTGGCTCCTAATGATGAAGCAACTGTGTCTCAAAGTAATAATTTTAAATGAACCCAGCTGGATTGTTAATGAACACTGTGCCACAGGTTATACATAGCACAGTGAAGTGTAGTTTTACTTCATTAAAAATGGTCATAATTTTAGTTGATGAAAAGGAATACAAATTTATGTTAAAGGTTATTGCAAGTAAAACAGTAGATTGACTTTCTTTCCTTCATTAAATATGATGCTTCAGAATTGATTAACAGTGTTGAGTATGTTTGGAAAAAAACTTATAGTTAAGTAGCTGCCTGAAGCACCAGGAGAAAACCTCAGTTAAACAATGTGGAAGGTACCTCTGAATTAATGAGCTTGACAAGATTGAAGTGAACTGCATAACAGTTTTCACAGTAATGAGGATGGTCCCTTTCAAAACTCCCCAAAACACTTTCC
The DNA here is from genome assembly GCF_047496795.1 of Chiloscyllium punctatum. Taxonomy (NCBI): domain Eukaryota; kingdom Metazoa; phylum Chordata; class Chondrichthyes; order Orectolobiformes; family Hemiscylliidae; genus Chiloscyllium; species Chiloscyllium punctatum. The sequence continues at coordinate 41,979,674 of NC_092777.1, read as the reverse complement.
CTAGAAGAAAAGTTAATCAGTAACTACTCAAACCAGATGAAGCAGTGAATAAAAATAATTTTAAGTAGAACTGAATTGCCTAAATGTAAAGGATTGGAGTGCCAAGACATGTGAATTATTTGTGATCCAGTGGGCTTTAGTGTAACACTCTAATCAATGTGTATCTCCACAAATTCACTTGCAGGATTGAGGGTCTGGTAAGAAGCATCCAAATAAATGCCACTGGCCAATTCCAAGATTTACAATTATACTGATTCCAGATTAGGAATTGGATAGGTCAGGGATTGGTAGTTTGGAGATGAGAGTCTCATGCTAATATGAAGATGTGAGAAATGAGTAAAGTGTGTACATCAGAATTCAGTTCAGACTATGGATGTAACAAGTCAAAAAGTGTGGTACTGGAAAAGCACAGCAGGTCAGACAGCATTCAAGGATCAGGAGAATCAATGTTTTGAGCATATGCCCTTCATCAGGAATGTATGCTGGAAATTTCGATTTGCTGCCTCAGATGCTGCCTGGCCTGCTGTGCTTTTCCAGCAACACACTTTTTGACTTTGATCTCCAGCATCTGCTGTCCTCACTTTCCCCTATGGATGTAACAATATCAAGTTGTGAGTCAGATGGGAGTCAGAATGAGTTCTAAGAGTCTGGGGAGCATTAGGTCAATGAGTTGAAACCAAACCTGTTTCTAAGATGGTGGCTATTTGGGGATGATTCCTATCCAACTCTCAGGTTCTTAGGTATTACAAATTTGGTCGTTTTGGAATTATTGCCATTTGGAAAGGTTATTGGTAAATGAAAAGTACAAGAGAAAAGAAAGTAGGATAAAAAAACAAGGTAGACAAATTATTGCAGTATAATTTTATTAGAATTAGCTGTATTATCACATGCACTGCACGAGTACAGTGAAAAGTCTACCGGTCACCACTTATGGCACCATTTTAGGTAAAAAGTTACCTAGGTACAGATCCTTAAGTACAAATTCTTAGGAAAAAAATTTAGAAAAATAAAGAAAAAAGAAGTACAGCATTACAGACCTTCATGCCATCTTGGGTATAAAAGTACAAAATCATAGGAATAAATTAGAAAAATAAAGAAAGTTCAGAATAACAGTCCTTCCAACTAGACTCCACTAGCACTTAGCCTCCAGACCATGCCAGGCTTCATCTCAAGCCTGGAAGATTTTGCTGAGGCTGGGAGTCCGCTCTGCTGTCATCTCAAGGCTGGGAGTCCATGATGACTTGGCTTGAGGCTCAAGGATGGGAAGTAAGAATAAAGGAGAAAAAAAATACAAAAAGAAAATAAACTAAACAGATGGAGCAGAAGAGCTCAGCAGAGAAGCCTTACTCCACCACCATCTTAGAATGTGCCATTTAGCCACAGTAAAAGACTAGACTAAATATGCTGATGATTACAGGAGAATTTGAATCCTCTGGATTCAAAAACTCTCTTGCACAAATTCTAAGTTCGCAGAAATCTTCTTTGAAATTTGAAAATATTATAGAGTTGGGAGTTCAGAGGTGAAACAAATGGCTGCTCAGTGACTTTATCTCTGAAACCAAGAGTATACTGTTCTCTTTCTTTGAATGAATGATTCAAAATGTTGTCAATGCTGAAAATGCAAAAGTACTTGAATTTTTTTAAGGAGAAATAATGATAAGATATTGAAGCCTTTGACAAAACCAATAAGGAATGATTATTAAGAACGTTTTCATCTGGATACATTGTTGAAGAATTTACAGGAATCATTATTGTCCTAACGCTTGCTATCATTGTTCAGACCATTGAGTATTGAAGTTGCGATGTCAGATTGAGGTTGTACAGAATGTTGGTGAGGCTACTTTTGGAGTACAGTGTATAGTTATGGTCGCCAGTCTCTAGGAGGGATACAAAATAAATGGGAGAGGTTTCAGAAAAGATTGACCCGGATGTTGCTAGAAATGGAGTTGATGGTTGGGTCCGCATGTGGAGTGAACTGCCAGAGCAAGTGGTCAATGCAGGTACAGTTCGAACATTTAAAAGACACTTGGATAGGTACATAAATATAATTAGTTCTAGTACAACATGATAGTTCAGTTTTCGTGCAACCTTGTGTTATAAGAAAGTTGCGTAAAATTAGCAGCACTATTTAAACAAATGGGCTGGAATTGTGTTATGAACAAAACATACTTTAAATGTTTATGCTTTTGAAATAGTATCCCCAATTCATCAATCGTGTTATAGCAAATTTGCATTAATGAAACGCACGTTAAAGCAGAACAACCTGTAGAAAAGGTTTAGAAAGATATGAGCCAAATGCAGGCAAGTGGGACTAGTTTAGGTTCGGAACCTGGATGGCATGGACTAGTTGGACTGAAAGGTCTATTTCTATGCTGGATGATTCTGTGACTATTAGCTGACTAGTTAATATATTCTAACTTCGGAGTGCATTCAGTAAAGAGCAATTTATCAGTATTAATATACACAAGCAGGGGGCTGCGAGATCACAGCAAGCTAGGCAACATCACGAGGTCATTTCAGAAGTAACCCTTCTTCACGACTCCTATTAGTATGTCATGTAGGTTTTGTATAATGCACCTCAAAGTGCATTTTGAATGGAAGAATAATCACTATAATCTGCCATGTAGCCAGATGCTTTTAGTGCTTTTCTAGCTAATTCCCAGTGATTTTTCTCAATTTACAATTTTATGTTGTGACTACCTGTTCAAACATGTTCATTAAAATCTTTAAATTTTCACATTCTTAAAATTTAACAGATTCAGTACAGTATTTATCAATAATGCAGTTGGTCAATAGCTGTTCTGGCAATTCGCTTGTGGGTGCAATTGTTTGTTCATTTGTAGTTTTATGGTGAGGGTAAATTAAATCTCAACCAGAAATGGCAATGCAGCAAAGCTGGCTGAAGATGAAGAACGAGTTAAAATATATTAAACATAGTTTAGTGAAAGAATGGCAAATAGGTTTCTTATGAGCAGTTTAACCTCAAATCCATTGAAATCTATGTGAAATCCTTATTGAAGACAAATGACATGAAATGCAATGACTAGCAAAATTAGACATTTTCAATGCACAGACTTAAATTTTGTTAAAATATGCTTTTTGTACAGACTGAAATCTTTATCATGTATTTCAAGTTAATTATTATCTTTTCCTTTCCTTGAACTGTCAGAGCGTCTTGAAGTTGAGAAGAAGAGATTTAAGCAAACACTGGATGATTCAGAAGCATTAAGAAAGAAGGAGGTAACCTGAATTCAGTTTTTCTGTTTAATGGTGCTTAGGAGACCTTGATGAATTGTATTAAATCCCAACATTTCCAGCACGATTTTTCTAATACAGCAGATGCAGCCAACATTTTCTTTCTACTGCCTGATTTAAAAAGTTCAAATACATCAGTTTCTGTATTATACAATGATGTTATACACTGTCAAATACTGCTGCAACATTAGCAGTTAACAAGAAAATTAAATGCTAGATTTGAGAAAGTAGATTATGGGGCTTCTGCTGTGTACAAGATAATATTAGAGGCCGGGAGAAATTTCGAAATACAATGCTGGAAACATTCAGATTTGACTTTGTAATGGCATTTAGCATTTCTATTCCCTCATGGGACATGGGCATTGCTGGCTGGCCAGCATTTGTTGACCATCCCTAACTGCCCTTATGAAGGTGGGGGTGAGCTGCCTTCTTGAATCACTGTAATCCATGTGCTGTAGGTTGACCCACAATACCCTTGGGGAGGTAAGTCCAGCATTTTGACCCAGCGAAATGATGGAACGATGATATATTTCCAAGTCAGGATGGTTAGTGGCTTGGACGGGATCTTGCAGTTCGTAGAGTTCACAGGTATTTGCTTCCCTTGCCCTTCTATAGGGAGGGGTCATGGGTTTGGAAGATGCTGTCTAAGGATCTTGGCTGATCTTTATTGTAAGCTGAAAATGTGTTGCTAGAAAAGCGCAGCAGGTCAGGCAGTATCCAAGGAACAGGAGAATCGACGTTTCGGGCATGAGCCCTTCTTCAGGAAAGGCTGATCATCTTTATTGTAACACTATTAAATGTTGAGTGGTGAGGGTTTTATTGGAGATGATTGTTGCCTGGCATTTGTGTGGTGTGAATATTGCTTCCCACTTGCCAGCTGAAGCCAGGATATTATCCAGGTCTTCTTCCATTTGAACATTGTCTGCTTCAGTATCTGAGGAATCACATATGGTGCTGAACGTTGTGCAATCATTGGCGAATATTCCTACATCTCACCTTATGATGGGAGGGAAGGTTATTAATGAAGCATCTGAAGATGACACTACTCTGAAGAAACCCTATAGACATGACCTGGAGCTGAGATGACCAACCTCCAACAATCACAACCGTCTTCCTCGATGCCAGATGTGAGTCCAACTAATGGAGCATTGCCTCCTGATTCCCATTGATTTCAGTTTTGCTGGGGCTCCTTGATACTACACTCAGTTGAATTCAGCCTTGATGTCAAGGGCTGTGACTCTCACCTCAACGAATTCAGCTCTTTTGTCCATGTTTAAATCAAAAGGTGTGATTAGGTCAGGAGCTGGCAGAACCCAACTGGGCATCACTGAGTAGGTTGTTGCTAAGCAGATGCTGCGTGATAGCACTGTTAATGACACCTTCCGTCACTTTACTGATGATAAAAAGTAGACTGGTGGGGTGTTAATTGGTGTTAATCATCAGTAAAGTGATGGAAGCTGACATTAACAGTGCTATCAAGCAGCATCTGCTTAGGAACAACCTACTCAGTGATGCCCAGTTTGGGTTCTGCCAGACCCCCACAGCTCCTGACCTCATTACAGCTTTGGTTCAATCTGTCCTGCACTTTTGATATACGACATACCTGGGCAATTTTATAAATTGTTGGATCGATGCCAGTGTTGGAACAGCTTTACTATGGGCACAAGTGTTCGTACTATTGCTGGAATGTTGTCAAGGCCTTTGCATTATCCACTGCCTCAAAAGCATTCTGGGTATCACATGGAGTGAACTGAATTGGCTGAAAACTGGCATCTGTGATATTGGGGAACACCTGGAGGAAGCCAAGGTGGATAATCCACTTGGTACATCTGGCTGAAGATTATTGTGACTGCTTCAGACTCATCTTTTGCACTGTTGTGCTGGCTGTTGCAGCAAGGACGTGGATATTTGTGCAGCCTCCTGTGAATTATTTAACTGTCCACCAACTTTCACAATTGGATGTGGCAGGACAGAGAACTTAGATCTGATCTGTTGGTTGTGGGACAGTTTATTTCTTTTTCTTGCTGCTTTTTTGTTTGGTATATAAGTAGCCCTGTTTGGTAGCTTCACCAGGTTGCCACTTTATTGTTAGGTATGCCTGGTGCTGCTCTTGACATGCCCTCCTGGACTCTGCATTGAACCAGTAATGATCCCTTGCCTTGATGGTAATGTTTGAGTGAGGGATGTGCCATATCATTAGGTTATAGATTGTGTTAGAGTATTAGGGTAGCATGGTGATTCAGTGGTCGGTGCTGTGGACTCAAAGCTTCAGGGACTCTAGTTCGATTCCAGTCTTGGTCAATTGTCTTTTTTTTTTAATAGATATTTTTATTAAAAAAAGAAAATTTTAAAAGATTTTTTACAAAATTACAAAAATAATACAAACTAGTGTATTCCACTTTACAATATAATAACAACACCAATATAAATTAAATTAAAAACACAAACTACTAATCTATTCTACAAACAACCAAAACATAAAACAGGATACCATATATTACTAACAGTAAACAACAAAGTAATTAAATAACTAGATACATGCTCAAAATAGATTTATATCAAGTCATAATAAAACCTGTATTTATACGGGATTCTTCCACCCAGGGGCCCCCGAACCAGCCAGAACCATTACCACGGCTAAGCAAAAGCCCTGGACTATATGGCAGAAATATCTGTGTCGATGTAGTTCAAAAAGGGCTGCCACATTTTATAAAATAATTCAGTTTTTTTGGTTCACCATATTCGTAAGGAAGTCAAGGGGGATATATTCCATTACTATCCTGTGCCAGTTTAATAGTCCTGGGGGACCTTCGGATACCCAATTCACTAAAACATTTTTCCTCGCACAAAACGAAAGGATAATAAATAATTCCCTCCCTTATACGTCCCGAGAGGGAAAATTTGGAGAGCCCAAAGGTAGGGACATTGGATCCAATCCAATCTCCGTACCCAAAATCTCTGTCAAGGCATTTGCTACTCTGTCCCAATACCTACAGATCTTATGGCATGTCCACAGACAATGCGTGAAAGAGCCATCTTCAATTTTGCATTTAGGACACAATGGGGATGCTCCTGCCTTGAACTTTGCGAGTTGTTCACGTGCCATATGAGCCCTGTGAAGTATCTTTAATTGAGTAGCCTGAATTCTGTTACAGATAGAGATCTTCCTGGCATTTTTCCAGATATCCTCCCACATTTTTAAAGAGATTTCCAACCATAATTCCAGGTTTTATATATCCATTCCATGTCCTTCGATACCTTATTGCATAATGAGTGATAAAGAGTACTGACTGAGAGCGGCCCCATCAGCCAAAGCACACTCCTTTCCCTATCCAATTTATAAGGATTGACCATCAGTGTGGTCTTCTTTTGTATAAAGTCTCATATTTGAAAATACCAAAAGAGATCCTTGCTAGGCAGTCCAAACTTCTGGCGCAGCTGCTCAAAGGACATCATGACCTCCCTATCGAACAGGTCTCCCAAACAGGAGATACCTCTGGACTCCCAAATTTTCAATGTAGCATCGGTCAGTCCTGGCCAGAATCCCGATGTTCCCACTATGGGGGAGGTTTTTTGCTGTCATCCTGTCGCATTATCCTCCAGGCTTTGATTGTATTTAGTACAATAGGGTTTTTACAATAGTCCGTAATAATTCTCATCTTGTCCATAAATATAATGATGATGGGAAATTTTGCTTGGGAGGCCTCAATATCTAATCTGATTGATTGTGGGTCACAAGAGACCCAGTCAGCTACATAAGATAATAGGGAACTCAATTGGTACCTCCTGAAATCTGGAAAGTCCAGTCTTCCCCTTACTTGTGGAAGCTGCAGCTTTTCTAATTTGAGCAGCATGGTGGCTCAGTGGTTAGCACTGCTGCCTCACAGCACCAGGGTCCCAGGTTCGATTCCAGCCTCAGGCAACTGTCTGTGTGGAATTCTCCCCGTGTTTGCATGGGTTTCCTCCAGGTGCTCCGGTTTCTTCCCACAGTCCAAAGATGTGCAGGTCAGGTGAATTTATTAAAAAAAGAAAAAATTTTCTTTCTTTATAAATTGCCCATAGTGCTAGCTGGGTCAATAGGTCTGGGTGGGTTACTCTTCAGAGGGTCGGTCCGGACTCGTTGGGCCAAAGGGCCTATTTCCACACTATAGGGAATCTAATCTAATCTAAAAAATAAGGCGCCGTCTATGATTCCAAATAAAGAAGCCGAGCCAACCATAAAGCTTATGCAACGCCTGTCTCGGCAACATCAAAGGGAGCATTCTGTTAGGATATAGAAGACGAGGTAGAATATTCATCTTAACTAAAGCTACTCTGCCTAGCCAGGATATTGGGAGATCTTCTCAGGTGACCAAATACTGGAGTAATAAAAATACCTAAGTACAGAAAACCTTCTAGTGAACACCAAAAGGGAAAACAAGATCCGTCCAGAAAATTCGATATACTGGCAAGGCCTCCCAACGGCATGGCCTCCGATTTACAAAATTCATTTTGTAACCTGAAAACATACCAAATAGATTGACCACTTGAATTAAGCGGGGCACAGATGTCAAAGGATCACTTAAGAAAAGGAGGACACCATCCGCATAGAGAGTAATTTTGTGCTTGCCTGATCCAACCGTTAGAGCCGTTATATTAGGGTCAGTTCATATAGCTTCCGCTAGTGGTTCAATCACTAGCGTGAATAATAATGGTGGGAGAGGACATCCCTGGCGACAGCCTCTGCCAACGCTAAAGCTATCTGAACTTAAACTGTTAGTGATGACCGCTGCTTTCGGATTATTATATAATACTGAAACCCATATAGTACAGACCTCTCCAACACCGAACCATTCCAGCGTATAAAAAAGATATGGCCATTCTACCCAATCAAATGCCTTCTCTGCATCTAGGGAGACAACTAAACACAGTATTGCTCCCTGCTGACAGGCTTGTATCATATTTAAGACCCTTCTAATATTATTAATTGACCTGCAACCCTTTATAAACCCTGTCTGGTCCTCTTTTATAATGAATGGTAAAACCCTCTCCAGGCTTAATGCTAACATTTTTGAGAGAATTTTAAAATCCACATTTAACAAGGATATGGGTCTATATGAAGAGCAATCTTCTCGGGCGTTCCCCTTGAGAATGAGCGAAATATTTGCTTCTCTCAATGAAGGCGGGAGGCAGCCCTGACTACTGTATATATTTATGAGTGGCCCGGCCAGTTCCCCTATAAATTCTTTATAAAACTCAGCCTGGAATCCATCTGGCCCAGGCACTTTGCCACTCTGAAGCTGCCTTACCGTGTCCTGTACTTCCTGGGTTGTCAAGGGGGCATTCAAGGTTAGGCCCAGAAGGCCAGATTTTTAAAGAAAGACTCCATCTTCCTAATTCTATCCTCACAGTCCTGCGACTTATACAATTCAAAATACAACTTTCTAAAGGCTTTGTAAAAGTATCGATCTTTTTACAATCACAAGTCAGGGTACCAGCACTCTCTCTAATGGACGTAAAAGCTTGGAGAGCCTTTTTCTTTCTGGCAAGGTATGCTAGATACCTGCCGGGCTTGTCACCATATTCAAATAATCTCTGCTTCGCAAATAGTATTTCCTTCTTTGCTGTTTGGGTAAGTGAAGTATTCAAGGCTGCCCTAAGATCCTGGGTAGCTTAGTTATGGAAGGCCCATCAACATACACAGTTTCAGCTGCTTTCAGGCAAGCCTCGAGCAGATGCTGTTGCTCTCCCTTTTGACTTTTCCGGATCGCAGAATATGAGATGACCAAGCCTCCCACCTCATCAAAGGGTTACTGGCTGTACATGAGTTGATATCCCAGAAGGTTTTAAATTCCTGCGAAAAATACTTTATAAACTTGCTATCCTTCAATAAGAAAGGATCCATACGCCAGTGTCAGGGACCTATCCCATCATCACTAGTCTAATGTATACTGCGGCATGATCAGAAATAGTTATATTACCTATTTTACAAGACAGTATCAAATTCAAAAGGGTTGAGAGGACAAAAAAACATATAATTCTGGTATGGCACTTGTGTGGGTTAGAATAGAAATTAAAGTCTCTACCCTGGGAATGGAGACACCTCCAACATCTTCTAGCCCCAGCTCCTTGTTCAGATCCACCAGTTGCCTAGATCTCCGAGATATGCCCGCATTGCTCCTAGGTATCCTGTCCGTCTCTGGGTCAATAATACAATTAAAATCTTCCCCTATAATTGTAAGGGGGGGACCCCGAAAGCCATCAACTTAGAGAACGCTTCCGTTACACATTTAAAAGGGTGTGCCAGGGGACAATAAAGATTCAAAATCCCGTATTCCTCTCCGTATATTAGGTCTTTGATCAATATATACCGTCCAGACTCATCTTTTATCTGGCTTAACATGTGGAAGGGAAGATTCTTCCGAATAAGAATGGCTACTCCCCTACGTTTTGAGATGAAAGATGAAAAGAACACCTGGCCAAACCCACCATGTCGCACCTTCGAGCGCTCCTTATCAAGTACATGTGTCTCCTGTAAAAGAGCTGAATCAACCTTTTTTTTTTAAGACTTGATATCTTTTTCCTTTTGATTAGCGAATGACTTCCCTTAACATTCCAGGTGCACCACCTAAACAAATGGCTAGCCATGATCGTCCAAGCAGGCCCGAGAGCCCCAGGAGGAAGAACCTCACCCAAAAGACATTGAATAAAGACCAAACAAAATTCACACATAAAAGAACAGTTAAATCAACACAATTAAGAACTCCTCCTAAGCAAAAATAACACAAAACATATTTGAAAGGCAACTTTCCACCTTGCTTCCAGGGTCACTACTATCTTCCAATAACCCCCTGATATCCTCTCCCAGCTAGGGCCCTGCTCTCAGCCCAGGCATTTCAAAATGGAGTAAATAAATTCCAGTATCTTATCAAACAAGAGTTAAAAGTGGATGACCCCACCCCACTATCACCTAGATACGCTTAGTAAAACAACACAAGAAAAAATATATAAAATTACGAAATTACAATCCCAGAAAATATTAGGCAACTAAATAAGAAAAAAATAAAGAAAACACCACTCAACAACACTCCCCAAAAATCAAATAAGCCGCACGAGCTATGGATAGGAGATCAAAGAAAGAATAAAGAACAAGCCATTCCAAAGATGTGCAGGTCAGGTGGTTTGGCACTGTGGGAAGAAACCAGAGCACCCCACGCAGTCACAGAGAATACATGCAAACTCCACATAGACAGTTGACCGAGATTCAAGATGGCAGCGACCCAGTAGGTCTGAATCTGCAGAGCCCAAGACTCAGGCACAGTGGGGTGCCCACCACCAAGGGAAAGGTGGGCAAAAGATGGAAAAAGAAAGAAGGATAAACAAACAAGCGGGGGCAAAATAAAGTCGTTCTCCATACAGTTCAAGTCCTGCAGTCTGTTTGAAAGCATCCGGGAATTCTTTTACTTTCTCCGGTGATCCAAAGTTATATACATGACTGAAGCACAGCGTCGCCGGATATCACATAGAGTATTGAATATTTAAGTTTCTCAGACGCTTCTTCGCCTCGTCGAATGCCGTCCTCTTGCGGACCATGAGCGAAGAAAAGTCCTGAAACAATATTATTTTGGAGCCCTTGTACATCATGACATGGGGATCCTTCCCCAAGACTCTGGAAGCCTCTAGCAGCATTTGTTTTTTCCCTGTAACATTGAAGTCGGACTAGAACCGGGTGGGAGCGCTGGTCCAACCCGGGCCTACGCACAGCAACCCGGTGGGCCCACTCCACCCGCACCCGGCCCAGCTTTGACTCCGATTTCAATAGTTGTGGGGGCCATTGCTCCAAGAAATCCATGAGCTGGCCTTCCTCCTCCCGTTCAGGAAGACCCAGCTACCAGATATTTTTCTGACAACCTCGATTTTCAAGGTCGTCAATGCGCTCCTCCAGGGTCTGGACTCGTCGCTCCAGAGCCCGGACCTGACCCACGGATGACTCAGCAGCAGTCTCCGAGGCCCATTGCTCTGCCCCTCCGACACGCTGCCCGAGTTTTTCGGTCTCTCAGTCATGCTTCTTGAGTATGACCGAGATCGACTCCCACCTGGACCGGGCCTCCTTGATGGACGCATCGATCTTCTTTTGGAGTTTGACGATCTCCAAGATCAGGCTCGCCTCAGAAGCTAAGTCCCCCAAGGCGGTCACTGATATCCCTGCTGCTGCGGGAGAGGGTGGGGGAGTGGTCCCTGCCTGTTGTGAACTATGAGAGTTTTTGCCCTTAGTCATTTTTTAAAAAAGCACCAAACTGTTAAAGTATGAAGCAAAATGGCCAAGAGTGCTGGGCAAGAGCTATTTTGAGTGATTTAACAGGTGAGGTGAAGGTGGGCACCCCACTTTGCCTGAGTCTTGGGCTCTGCAGACTCAGACCTACTGGATCTTGAATCTCGTTCAACTGTCTGTGTGGAGTTTGCATGTATTCTCTGTGACTGCGTGGGGTGCTCTGGTTTCTTCCCACAGTGCCAATCCACCTGACCTGCACATCTTTGGAATGTTAAATTGTCCATAGTGTCCAGGGGTATGCAGCCTCGGTGGGTTAATTGTGGTAAATGCAGTGTTGCAAGGATAGGGTGTGGGATGGGGGGGGAAGAGGGGGATGGGTGAGTCTGGGGGCAGTGCTTTTTGGAGAATTGGTGGGGACTCGATGGACTGAATGGCCTGCTTCCATGCTGTAGAGATTCCATGATTCTATTCTGTGATGACTCAGCTGTTGTTAATGGTCCACAGCTCCTCATGGATGCTCCTCATAGATGTCTGTTTCCTATTGGAGGTGGTCATTGCCTGGCATTTGTGTGGTGCGAATGCCACACAAGGCTAAGCAATGACCATCTCAAAACAAGGGAATCTAGCTACCCCCCCATGATATTCATTGCATCACCATAGCTAAAACCACCACTATCAATTACCATTGACCAGAAAATGAACACTATGGCTGCACAAGCAGTTCAGAGGCTGGGACGTCTGAATGAGCAATTCAACACCTGTCTCCCCAAAACCAGTCCACCATGTACAAGGCACAACTCAGATGTGCAATGCTCTCAACTTACTTGGATGAATGCAACTTCAATATTAAAGAAGTTCAATACCACTGAAGAAAAGGAACCCTCCTGATTGGCACTCCATTCGCAATGAATGTTCAGTCCCTTCACAAATACTTAATGGCAGCTTTTTCGTGGACTGTTTCACTTTTGATGAATCACAAATGGTGCTGAACATAGTGCTATTATCAGCAATTATGCCCAATTCTGACCGAATGATGAAGGGAACATAATTGATGAAGCAACTGAAAATGCTTGGACCTAAGGCACTAACCTGAGGAACTCTAATGAAACTGTCTCGAGACTGAGATAATTGGTCTTTCACAACCATACCATCTTCCTGTTGTGCTTAATGTGACTCTAAGCATTGGAGAGGTTTCACATAGATTCCCAGTACATTACCTTCACTTTTGCTGGGACTCCTTGATGTGGCACTCAAGTCATATGCTGTCTTGATTTCAAGGACAGTCACTTTCTCATACCCTCTTGAGTTCATCTCCTTTGGCCCTTGTCTGGGCAAGCTTCTAATGATGTGTGGAGCCAAGTGGTTCTGCTAGAACCTGCTAGAATTAAACTGAGTAAATGAACAGGTTTTTATTGTTTAATTGTTGCCTAATATCGCTGTAGGTGATATATTCTGTCACTTAACTGATGATCATTAGTAGACCAATGGAGTGTAACTGGCCAAGTTGGATTTATTCTGTTTTGTGAACAGGACATAACAATTTTCCGTATGGGAAGGTACCAGTGCAGTAGCCTTACTGCAACAGCTTGACTAGGTTCATGAGCATGTTTTTGGCACTATTTGTCAGAGCCCTTTGTTTTTTGCAGTGCTTTTGGCCCTTTCTTTTTGTGTGATGTAAAGTGAGTCAAATTTATCAGCACTGGAATGCTGGGGACCTTAGGAGGAGGTGAGGTGGGCACTTCCAATGGCACTTCTGCTGAAGATGATTATAAATGCTCCAGCCTGGTCTTTTGCACCAATGGTCTGGGTTCTCACCTAACTGAAAATGGAAATATTTGTGGAACTATCTGCTCCTGTTAATTGTCCTCCATGATTCATAATTAGTTCTGCCAGGTCACAACAGCTTTGCTCTGATCCTTATAGTGCAAAATTGCTTAGTTTTTTAATTGCACGCTGAGTCTGCTTTTGGGTTATAGCTTTTTTGGCACGGCATTTTGCTACTGTTGGCATGCCCTCCTGCATTCTGCAGGATTGCTCCCTTGGTTTGATGGTGATTTGTAGAATGAGGAATATGCCCAGATTAAGAGGTTACAGGTTGCAGTAAGACTTGGATATTATCTAGGCCTGTGCTAACAAGGGACAAGTAATATTTGTGCCAAAGTGCAAGGCAATGACCATCTCCAACAAGAAAGAATCTAATTATCACCTTTGACATTCAATGGCATTGCTATCACTGAATCTTACATTATCAGTATCCTGGAGTTGCCATTTACCAGGAACTGAACTGAGAAGATCAGAGATGAAGAATCCTACAGTGGGTAACTCACCTCTCGACTGCCCAGAGCCTGTCCACCATTTACAAAGTGCCACATCAAGGAGTGTGATGGAATACTCCACACTTGTCCAGATGATTGCAGCATGAACAACTCTCAAGAAGCTTGACCCCACCCGGAACAAAACCGCCTGCTTGATTGGCATCACATCCTCAAAACATTCACTCACTCCTTCCAGTGACACACAGTCGGAACAGAGCATACCAGAAATTCATCAAGGCTGTTTAAATAGTACCTTCCAAACTCATTACTACTACAATCTAGAAGGACAGCAGACATATGGGAACAAGACGATCTACATTTCCTCTCCAACCCAATCACCATTCTGACTTTTTGAAATATATTGCTGTTCTGTAATTGTTGTTGAATCGATATTTTGGAACTCCCGCTTCGACACTGGATGTACCTGCACAAAATGAACTGCAGCAGTTTAAGAAGGCAGCTCACCACTGCCATCTCAAGGACAACTACGGATGGGCAATAAATGTTGGCCCAGCCAACAAAGCCTATGGCCCCTAACTGAATAAAAAACAGGTAGGCTTCTGGGAGGTCAAAGGCTTACTGCTCCTTGTTCACATTTGAAGGCACCTTGCTGCTGTCAAAAGCCACTTGCAGCTTTGAAGTAGTCTTGAGTCTTATAACCAGATGTTTCATTCTGCAATCTCACTAAAGATGAAAATGCCTTGGATTACAGTGTTTTACAGAGACAAGACTTGTTACTAATTTATTCAGAAATGTAACATACAGTCGCTCCTTCATGATAAATATGGTAGTTAGAACCTACATGAGTATATTTGAAATTTGAGAACATTCAGCATTCTATATATTTTATATCCTGCCTCTCTTTCAGGTGGATCACATGAATTTACAGATACAAGAGAATGAGCAGTGTTTACAAGACAGAATTCAGAAACTTGAAAACATTCGAATTCAACTAGAAACAGTGAGTGAGCAACTGTTACATGGTAAAATATGAAACAAGTAGAATAAATACTAACTTCTATTTTAAAACTTTGAACCATTCAAATGTATTTAATTGAAATGTCCTGAAAGCTACTATATAAATTTATATCAGTCTTTCTTTGTCGTTTATTTCTACCCAATAATTCATAATGGTGCAATGTCTTATATTTGATTTGCCAAATTGAACATATAGGCACAGATTATAACTTGTAAAGTAAATAAGGAATCATGATTGAAATGAGATTGAAAGTCTCAAACCAGTTCTGAAAGGGTCTGTTTACAGTACAAAGCTGCCATTGAATGGTAGGAGAAAGTCAGGACTGTGGATGCTGGAGATCAAAGTTGAAAAGTGTGGCACTAGAAAAACAAGCAGGTCAGGCAGAATCTGAGGAGCAGGAGAATTGACATTTTTTGCATAAGCCCTTCATCAGAGATATGGGAGGGAGGGGGGGAAGGCTGGGAAGGTGGTGCATGGTGGAGGTGATGGTGATGGTGATAGGATGGGAAGGAAGATGGACAAGTGGGACAAAAGGGTGGTGCTGAGTTGGATCTGGGATGAGGTGGAGGGAGGGAAGATAAGGAAACTGGTGAAATCGACATTGATGCTGTGTAATTGGAGGGTCCCAAGGTGGAAGATGAGGTGTTCTTCATTCAGGCGTTGGGTGGCTAAGATTTGGTGGTGGAGGCGGCCCAGATCTTGCTTGTCCTTTGCAGAGTGGGATGGGGAGTTGAAGTGATCCGCCACAAGGCAGTGGGATTGTTAGGTGCATATGTCCCAGAAATATTCTCTGAAATGTTCTGCGAATTGACATACTGTCTCCCCAGTGCAGAGAAGACCACATCGAGAGCAATAGATACAGTAGAAGAAATGTTTGGATGTGTAGGAAAATCTCTGCCAGATGTGGAAGGATCCTTTGGGGCCTTGGATGGAAGTGAGGGGGTAAGTGTGATGGCAAGGAAGATTCTGGGAGTGGAGAGTGGGTTGGTGGGTGGTGTGGGTTGTTGGCGGAGTCAAGGAGGGAAAGGTCTCTGTGGAATGCTGTTGGAGTGGGGTCTGATTGTAGGTGCTGTTGAATGATCGTTAATGAAGACCATTGGACTAATGGTTAAGAATGTAAATACCACATTATAATTTGGAGAGGCTCTTCCACTTAGTCGAATGGCTCAAAACAAAATCTGCTCATTGAGATTTTCTTTTCCAATTAATCGTGATTCCTTGCTATGAATACAGTGCTAATGATTCTCAGATGTCAAATTTATCACTGTATTAATGTTATACCATTTGTCATATGCCACTGGCTGATATTTTCTCTTGCTGGCTCTGATTTCTAGGTAGGCTGAATCTGATTGCCAATGTTCACTCGCAAGATAGCAACTTTAGATCCAAATCTACAAGCTCATTCAGCTAATTAATTAACACCTGTTAATACACGCAAACAATATTTGAAATGTCTGCAAAATAACTACGCATTATTAATTTTACTAATTGATCAACAAAGTTCTCATTTTCATTCTGAAGAATTACAAACTCAGTTTTTTTAAGAGTAATAATCCTCTGAAATGCGATGAACAAGCACTATGCTAGAGAAGAGAGACCTTTTCAGGTTGTAAGTTTGCTCACTGAGCTGGCAGGTTTGTTTTCAGATGTTTCGTCACCATGCTCGGAACATCATCAATGAGCCTTCAGTGGAGCGCTGGTGTTCTGTCCCCCATTTTATTTATGTGTCTTGGTCTGTTAAGGTGGGCGATATCATTTCTGGTACTTTCTCAGAGGTTGGTAAATGGGGTCCAAATCGATGTGTTTCTTGATGGAGTTATGGTTGAATGCCAGGTCTCTAGGAACTCCATGCGTGTCTCTTTTTAGCCTATCCTAGGATGGATATGCTGGCCCAGTTGAAGTGGTGCCCTTATTTGTCTTTATGTAAGGATACTAGTGATATTGGGTCATGTCTTTTGGTGGCTGGTTGATGTTCGTGTGTCCTGGTGGTTAGTTTTCTGCCTGTCTGTCCGATGTAGTGTCTGTTACAGTCTTTGTATGGTATTTTGTAAATGACATTCGTTTAGCTCGTTGTTTGTGTAGGGTTCTTCAGGTTCATCAGTAGCTGCTCCAGTGTAGCTTTGTGGGCTGCCATGATGCCAAGGGGCTGGAGTAGTCACCTCCGAGATGTCTTTGTATGGAGTGTGGCTAGAGCTTCTGGGCATGCTGTCTACTTGCTTGGGCTTGTTGTTTAAGGATAGGTGGACTGTGTTTATTGGGTACCTGTTGTTCTTGAATAGGCTGCACAGGTATTTTTCTTCTGCTGCCCATAGTTCCTGCAATGTGATGTAGCCCATTTAAATAATGTCCTGATGTTAAGTTTTTTCCCCTGAGATTCTTACAGACTTGATGCAACACCAACTTGCGTGAACAAGCAAAATTTTATTAAGCATAGTACAATACAAGCTTTGGAGAAACCCTGAACATCCTTCGTCATGCTTGCAAGGCCTGTCCAGGGAAGCTCTCCCTGAACAAAGCAAACAGTCTCCAGAAACAATGTAATGCAAATCATTCCTTAATGGTCAGATCTAGTGTGATTTTTTTTTTTACAGGGAATAGTCAAATTCCAACTGTAATGTTCTTATTGATTTCTGAATAGGAGATGAAAATATAAATAGGCTTTTGAATGGCAAGGAAATGGCCATGGAAATTGCTCTGAATAATAGGAGATGATAATGTAATTTCTTACAATCTATCTGTAAATCAGGCATCACACCCTAGCCTCGGGACATCCAATTTCCTGCAGGTCAGCAGAGCAAGTTAACTCTTGAATATTACATTGATGCAGCTCCGTTTGTGGGTGTTGGGATGATTGCTTCTACAGTTAAGTATCTGGTCTGTGTTGCTTTCCTGTAGACGCTGGTCTGCAGTTCTCCATTAACTGTTCATTCCACTGTGACATCTAGGAATGGGAGTCTATTGTTGTTCTCCTTTTTTGTGAAATTAATGACAGTAAGGATGTTGTTGATGATGTAGGTTGCCTCTTTTTGTTCTGTTTTGTGATGATAAAGGTGTAATCCACATCGCAGAGCCAAAGTTTGGGTTGGATCATGAGGAGGGTTGTACAAGACAGAGATTTGTATGAGTACAATTAGTAACTTTATAAATTTTTTCATGAAATTATACTTAACATTCTAAAGTGTGTTCTGTGACAGGAGCTGAGTCATCTAAAGGCATCTGCTGTAACTCATCGAGCACTAGCTGAAGAAGAGCTGATAAAAATGAAGAACCAAATTCGATTGGAGGAGGTAACAAAAAAATACAAACATAGGGCATGCAGTAACTTCCAGACTTCTTCAAATTTCATACTTTTTCTTCTATTTTGCTGTGTCTGTTTTTTCTATTCTTATTGCCTATTTTCCCCTTCCCATTTCTCAATTTGGGCTTCTCAACAGACTAACTACTCCCAAAGAGTAAGGGAATGTTAGTTTAGTGAGCCATGTACTGCATTCAGTGCTTCACAAATCACCTTAAACATCATTATGGAATCTACCTCAATTTAATTTTCAGGCAGACTTCCTGTGGGTGGCTAGCCTTAATCCTAACACTTATACATTTACATTTACATGAATCAAAAATTGCAATGTTAAAATGGGCAAAATTACCAGAATTAGCATGCTTTAGAATTGAAGGATTTGTTTTATATATAACTGCTTCTGCAGTCGGAGCATAGTAATGTGGTAAGAGCCCAATCCCAATCAGCTGCTTATTCTTAATCTTTGTTTGGATGCCTATTTGCTTCTCTGTGTGATAGCTTCTAACAATTCTCAATGAAGTATTTATTTTCCAAAAACATGAACTCCAAGTTACATGTCACCTTTCACAACCTTTATTTGATTATTCATGTGTTTACAATAAATATTTGCTCCCTTGTTCCTATTCCAATAACGAATGAGAAAAATCATCATTTACTTGGTTGTAACCTTTCACAATCAAGTCATATCTTTGTTATTTCATTTCTCAAATCCTCAACTTATCCAGCCCTTTTGTAACTGTAGCAAACCATCATTGTTCACAATCAAATGTGCAACTTTTATCATTACTTTTACAATTTTCCTACAATAGAGTATGCAATACTGACTTGAAACATTAACTCTGTTTCTGTGTACAAATGCTGCTAGACCTACTGAGTTCCTGCAGCACCAGCTCCTCAGTCCCACCTCATAGAGTCATAGATCTATACAGCGCGGAAACAGAGATTTTGTTTTATACTTTCAACTTCAGTCTGACAAAAATTGTGTGCAAGATTTACGTTGCTTCTTGAGGGCATGCTACACTAGATGATTCAAATGAGAAGTTAAAGGGCATATCTATCACCTGCTTAGATATTGTGAGACAGCCCATGCCACTATTCCTAAGAAGAGAAAGCAAGTGACCTTTGTGATGTCAATATAGAAATCATTATAACACACCAAAGTCACATTCTGGGCATAAGCAAAGGAGATTTGAGTAACTTCCATCTGCAAAATCAGCATGAAAACAACAGCAAATAGGATCAAGAATGTTCTGGGTTCTT
Source organism: Chiloscyllium punctatum (assembly GCF_047496795.1). Taxonomy (NCBI): domain Eukaryota; kingdom Metazoa; phylum Chordata; class Chondrichthyes; order Orectolobiformes; family Hemiscylliidae; genus Chiloscyllium; species Chiloscyllium punctatum. The sequence goes on along the minus strand of NC_092777.1, from coordinate 41,960,319 downwards.
ATTTTCAAAATTAATTACCTCAAATTTTGCAACATCTATTGCATCAACTAACTTTCTATCCTTTTTTCCTTACCTTGTTCTCTATTGTTCTACAGTTTTTCACCATTCTTGTTATTTCTCATATCCATCTTCCCATTTGATGTCATCATGAAAGTCCAATGTTTTCCTTTTAATTGGCTATTCCAGACCACTTTTAAAAAATGGATTGCATGAACTTTTTGATACATTACATCATGCACCTATAAACTGAAGATTTTCATTGATTAGATTTTGGATGAGTGGAATGTAAAAGTCAACTGCAATATAAGCTTCATTTCATGTGTTTCGGATTTTAAACTACTGCTACTGTATAAGTATTAAAGTTGCCCAGATTCAGATCTCTGAGCATGTGTGCAAGTTTAGATAGGATGTGAACAATACTTTCTTCCTTCAATACCACATTACTGTCTTGAACAAAACAATGACTAGCACTTTGGTGCCCAGTGTACAAAGATTGACTGTTTTTCATTAGAACTAAACTGAAATTAGTTCAAGAGCATTACCATGTCAACCTGACAAACTCTGGACTGATCACACTTTCCTTGAGCAGGTTACTCAAGTGCTTAACACTACGATTCAGTATTATTTCTCCAATTATTCCTGCTTTTCTTCTCTACTTTAGCAAGATCGATTGGTCCACTTGGAGGAGAAACTTCATCTTGTTAGCCAGTCACGCGATGAATACCAAAATCGATGTACGATGCAAAAACAAACCATCAATGAGTTACAAGCAAAGAACAACAAGTTTACTTTTGAAATTGAAGGTTTAAAGCGCCGCATAGAAGAACTCACTCAGGTGAATTAGAATTGTGCAATTATTTACTTGTTTGTCTAAAATCTTAGCATCTGATGGTAATTTTTGGATTTTACTTTTTGTGACTAATACCAGAGCATTTATGTGATGTAGACAAATGGAAGATTTTTTAAAAAATAATAAAATAGTGATTTACAGCACAGGAACAGACCCTTCATTCCAACTCGTCCATGCTGACCAGATATTCTAAATTAATCCCGTCCCATTTGCCAGTACTTGCCTATATCCCTCTAAACCCTTCCTTTCGTGTACCCATCCAGGTGTCTTTTAAATGTTGTAATTGTACCAGCCTCCGCCACTTCCTCTGGCAACTTATTCCATACACGTACCACCCTTTGCATGAAAAAATTGCCTATTAGATGCCTTTTAAATCTTTCCCCTCTCACTGTAAACTTATACCCTCTAGTTCTGGACTCTCCAAACCCAGGGAAAAGACCTTGTCTGTTTACTCTAGCCATGCCTCTCATGATTTTATAATCCTCTGTAAGGTCATGCCTCAGTATCCAACGCTCCAGGGAAAACAGCCCCAGTCTATTCAGTCTCGCCCTATAGCTCAAACCATCCAACCCTGGCAACATCTTTGCAAATCTTTTCTGAACCCTTTTAAATTTTGCAACATCCTTCCTATAGGAAAGAGACCAGAATTGCACAAAATATTCCAAAAGAGGCCCAACCAGTGTCCTGTACAGCCTCAACATGACCTCCCAACTCCTGTACTCAATACTCCGACCAATAAAGAAAAGCATACTAAATGCCTCCTTCACTGTCCTACCTACCTGAAAGTCCACTTTCAAGGAACTATGAACCTGCATTCCAGGTCTCTTTGTTAAGCAGCACTCCCCATGACCTCACCATTAAGTGTGTAAGTCCTGCCCTGATTTGCATTTCGAAAATGCAGCACCTCACTTTATCTAAATTAAACTCCATCTGCCACTCCTCAGCCCATTGTTCCATCTCATAGTCATAGAGATGTACAGCACGGAACCAGACCCTTCGATCCAACCCATACATGAGGAGCATATATCCCAATCCTATCTAGTCCCACCTGCCAGCACCTGGCCAATATCCCTCCAAACCCTTTCTATTCATATACCCATCCAAATGCCTCTTAAATGTTGCAATTGTACCAGCCTCCACTACTTCCTCTTGCAGCTCATTCCATTCACGTACCACCTTCTGCGTGAAAAAGTTGCCCCTTAGGTCTCTTTTATATCTTCCCCTCTCACCCTAAACCAATGCCCTCCAGTTCTGGACTCCCCTACCACAGGAAGAGACTTTGTCTATTTACCCTATCCATGCCCCTCTGTAAGGTCACCCCTCAGCCTATGAAGCTCCAGGGAAAACCGCCCCAGCCTATTCAACTTCTCCCGACAGCTCAAATCCTCCAACCCTGGTAACATCCTTGTAAATCTTTTCTGAACCCTTTCAAGTTTCACAACATCTTTCCGATAGGAAGGAGACCAGAATTGCATGCAGTATTCCAACTGTGGCCTAAGCAATGTCCTGTACAGCCGCAACATGACCTCCCAACTCCTGTACTCCATACTGTGACCAATAAAGGAAAGCATACTTCTTCACTGTCCTCGGAGACTCCACTTTCAACGAACTATGAACCTGCACTCCAAGGTCTCTTTGTTCAGCAACGCTCCCTCGGACCTTACCATTAAGTGCAATAGTCCTGCTAAGATTTGCTTTCCCAAAATGCAGCACTTTGCATTTGTCTGAATTAAACTCCATCTGCCACTCCTCAGCCCATTGGCCCACCTGATCAAGATCCTGTTGTAATCTGAGATAACCTTCTTCGCTGTCCACTACACCTCCAATTTTGGTGTCATCTGCAAACTTACTAACTATACCTTTTATGCTCACATCCAAATCATTTATATAAATGATGAAAAATAGAGGACCCAGCACCGACCCTTGTGGTACTCCACTGGTCACAGCCTCCACTCTGATAAACAACCCTTCACCACTCTCTGTCTTCTACCTTTGTGCCAGTTCTATATCCAAATTGCTAGTTCTCCTTGTATTCCATGAGATCTAACCTTGCTAACCAGTCTCCCATAGGGAACCCTTGTCGAATGCCTGACTGAAGTCCATATATATCACATCTACCGCTCTGCCCTCATCAATCCTCTTTGTTACTTCTTTAAAAAACTCAATCAAGTTTGTGAGACATGATTTCCCACGCACAAAGCCATGCTGACTATCCCTAATCAGTCCTTGCCTTTCCAAATACATGTACATCCTGTCCCTCAGGATTCCCTCCAACAACTTGCTCACCACCGAGGTCAGGCTCACTGGTCTATCGTTCCCTGGCTTGTCCTTACCACCCTTCTTAAACAGTGGCACCACGTTAGCCAACGTCCAGTCTTCCGCCACCTCACCTGTGACTATTGATGATACAAATATCTCAGCAAAGGGCCCAGCAATCACTTCCCTAGCTTCCCATAGAGTTCTAGAGTACACTTGACCAGGTCCTGGGGATTTATCCACTTTTATGTGTTTCAAGACATCCAGCATTTCCTCCTCTGTAACATAGACATTTTTCAAGATGTTACCTTTTGTTTCCCTCCATTCTATATCTACCATGTCCTTTTCCATAGTAAAATACTCGTTTAGTATCTTCCCCCATCTCCTTTGGCACTACACAAAGGTTGCCTTGCTGATCTTTGAGGGGCCCTATTCTCTCCCTAGTTACCCTTTTTTTTCCTTAATGTATTTGGAAAACCCTTTGGATTCTCCTTAACTCAATTGCCAAAGCTCTCGTCTCCTTTTTGCCCTCCTGATTTCCCCCTTAAGTATACTCCTACTGCCTTTATAGGCTTCTGAGGATTCATTCGATCTATCTTGTGTACACCTGACATATGCTTCCTTTTTCTTAACCAAACCATCAATTTCTTTTGTCAGCCAGCATTCCCAACAGCTACCAGCCTTTCTTTTCACCCTAACAGGAACATACTTTCTCTGGACTCTCTATCTCTTTTCTGAAGGCTTCTGATTTTCCAGCTGTCCCTTTACCTACAAACGTCTGCCCCCAGTCAGCTTTTGAAAGTTCTTTTCTAATACTGTCAAAATTAGCCTTCCTTCAAATTAGAACTTCAACTTTTAGATCTGGCCTATCTTTTTCCATCACTTTTAAAACTAATGGTATTATGGTCGCTGGCCCCAAAGTGCTTCCAGACTGACTCCTCAGTCACCTGCCCTGCCTTGTTTCCCAAGAGTACGTCCAAGTTTTTCACTTTCTGTAGTAGGTACATCTATATATTGAATCAGAAAATTTTCTTGTACACACTTAACAAAGTCCTCTCCATCTAAACCCTTAACACTATGGCAGTCCCAGTCTATGTTTGCAAAGTTAAATTCCCCTACCTTAAGCACCCTATTATTCTTGCAGATAGTTGAGATCTCCTTACAAATTTGTTTCTCAATTTCCCTCTGACTATTAGGGGATTCTATAATACAATTCCAATAAGGTGAATCATCCCTTTTCTTATTTCTCAGTTCCACCCAAATAACTTCCCTGGATGTATTTCCAGGAATATCCTCCCTCAGTACAGCTGTAATGTTATCCCTTATCAAAAACACAACTCCCCCTCCTCTATTGCCTCCCTTTCTATTATTCCTGTAACATTTGTATCCTGGAACATTAAGCTGCCAATCCTGTTCATCCCTGAGCCACATTTCTAAAATTGCTATGATATCCCAGTCCCATGTTCCTAACCATGCCCTAAAGTTTATCTGCCTTCCCTGTTATGCCTCTTGCATTGAAATAAATGCAGTTGAATTTATCAGTCCTACCTTGTTCTCTGCTCTCATCCGTTCTCTTTGTTAATTCTTCAAAAAACTGAATCAAGTTAATGAGATACGATTTCCCACGCACAAAGCCATGTTGATTTTCCCTAATCACCTTTCCAAATACATGTAAATCCTGTCCTTCAGGATTCCCTCCAATAACTATCCCACCATCCATGTCAAACTCACTGGTCTATCGTTCCCTGGCTTTTTCTTACCGCCTTTCTGAAATAGTGGCACCACATTAGCCAGCCTTCAGTCTTCTGGCACCTCACCTATGACTATTGATATTCCAAATATCTCAGCAAGGGGTCCAGCAATCACTTCCCTAGCTTCTCACACTGATCAGGTCATGGGGATTTATCCACCTTTTTGTTTTAAGGCATCCAGCACCACTACCTAAATAACATGGACATTTTTCAAGATGTCACCATCTATTTCCTCACATCTTCCATGTCCTTCTCCACAGTAAACACTTGTGTTTAGTATCTTCCTCCATTTCCTGTGGTTCCACACATAGGCTGTCTTGCTGATCTTTGGGTCCCATTATCACCCTAGTTACTCTTTTGTCCTTCATTTATTTATAAAAACCATTTGGGTTCTCCTTGGCCCTATTTGCCAAAACTATCTCATGTCCCCTCTTTGCCCTCCTGATTTCCCTCTTGTGTACTCCTACTGCCTTTGTACACCTGCCAGCCTTGCCTTTCACACCAAGTCTCTGCATACTCATTATTTCATTTTTGAAGGCTTCCCATTTTCCAGCTGTCCCTTAACCTGCGAACATCCACACCCAATCAACTTCTGAAAGTTCTTGCCTCGTATCGTCAAAGCTGGTCTTCCTCCAATTTAGAAATTTAACTTTTAGATCCTGTCAATTCTTTTCCATCACTATTTTAAAACTAACAGAATTATGGTCGCTGGCCCCAAAGTGCTCCCCCACTGACACCTCCAGTCATTTGCCCTGCCTTATTTCCCAACAGTCAGTCAAGTTTTACATCTTCTCTAGTTGATACATACACATACTGAATCAGAAAATTTTCTTGTACAAACTTAACAAAATTCCTCTCCATCGAAACCCTTACTACTATGGCAGTCCCATATGTTTGTAAAGTTAAAATCCCTGACCTTTACCACCCTATTACTCTCACAGATAACTGAGATCTCCTTAAAAGTTTGTTCCTCAACTTCCTGCTGACTATTTGGGGGGGAGAGGTGGTCAATAGCACAATCCAGATAAGGTAATCATCCCTTTCTTATTTCTTAGTTCCACCCAAATAACTTCCCTGGACATATTTCCAGGCATGTCCTCCTAAGTACAGCAGTAATGTTATCCTTTATCAAAAGCACCACTCCCCCTTCCTCTCTTGCATTCCCTTCTATCTTTCCTAAAGCATTTGTATCCTGGAACATTAAGCTGCAAGTCCTGTCCATCCCTGAGCCACCTCTCTGTAATTGCTACGATATCCACGTTCCATGTTCCTAACCATGCCGTGAGTTCATCTGCCTTCCCTGTTAGGCATCTTGCATTGAAATAAATGCATGCAAACCTACAGAAGATTTGTAGCTCAGGTTGTGGATCAGATTGTCAGTTTGCTTGCTGAGCTGGTAGATTTGTTCTCAGACATTTCATCACAATGCTAGGTAACATCATCAGTGAGCCTCCAATGAAGCACTGGTGTTCTGTCCCGCTTGCTATTTATGTGCCTTGGTCTGTTGTGGTAGGTGATATCTCTTCCGGTTCTTTTTCCAAGAGTAAATGGGGTAAATGGGTCTAAATTTATATGTTTGTCAATGATTAACAAGGTCAGTGATTAACAAATTTTCCAAGGTCACCTGTGAATTTCGCTGTTAGTTAATTTTTCTTAGACATATTCTCATGTCCAGAAATACTTGAAGTCAAACAGCAAAGGCAATAGCTGTACAGATTCACTGCTGTGCCAGACAGCAGTGTAGATTTCTTATCTTTCTCTCACTGACCACGTGGTCGCTGCCTTTGTTCTCTTTCTCCTTTTTTAAAGTATTGTTGGTTTGAATATTTTTCCCCAAAGTTCCAAAACAATGTAATAGTTTATAAAACAGTAATTATTTCTCCTGGAATTCAAGGAAATCACCTCCAACACCTAAAATATCCCCCCAAAAAGCAGCTCTCATAGCCACAATGTTTTCCCATTCTCCATCTTGAATTGGTTTAAGTTTCAATTTTTTTTCCAAGTGTTAGATTTTTAACTATATGAGCCATTTGTAGGATGTTTTAGTCCTACTAAATATTTAGGTGGTAACTCTGCAACTACCTGTTGATTTATGAGGAAAGCTTAGAAAGCAGTATAGGAAGAAACAGTTAAGTTTACCTTTTCAATACAAGTCAGTATAATTTACTAGATTTCCTCTTAAGGTGGTACATCAAAACAAGCCCAGAAAGCAGTAAAATGAAAATTACTGAAAGGTAGACATGTAACAGTATTGGCCAAAAATGTACTTTAGCTTGAAATTATGTACCAAATTAGGTATCAGAAAAATATTGCGGATAGTCAAAATATCATGACAGACCATTTGAGAGAATTATTAGCATTGAGGTTCCTTTGGTCAAAAATCCTATTTTTGTCTCTAGTTTCTTTTCATATTCACCATAGTGTATGCAGGGATTGAATACTAATTGAAATTCTGCAGTATCTGTTTTCTACCACTACTGGAAGGTACGTAATACTAGAACTGTCTGTGGAGACCACAAATAAAAATGTGGACTGTTTCATTGTAACACCATGTGTAGATTACAAGGTATGAGTGGATTGAGTGAGAAACAAAATTTGTGAATAAATGATTGATTCACATGAAGAATAATAAATGATTAGTATATTGGAGAACAATTCTCAGCCCATTATTGTTTTCATGTAAAGAATTTTCATTTACATAGCAAGTTATTACAGAACAAATCACTACAAAGGGATCTATAAACTAGTGCCTACTTTTGTTTTTGAAGTTTCAGATATCCTGTTTAATGAACAGCTGGTGCAACCAACTTATGCATAGCAAACAGCAAATAAATGCAGGAATGCTTAGTCAGACAATTTGGTTTTTGTGGCTTTAGTTTGTGTTAACTACAGTCGAGAACATAGGGAAAGCTCCGTGTTCTTCAAAGAGTAGGAAGATGCAGCTTAAGTTTAGTGTCTGATCTGAAAGCCCCTCCAGCAATGCAGCATTCTTTCAGTACAGTATTTGGTGTCATCCTCGAACATTTGCTAATTGGTGTTGGCAATTAATGCTACAACCTTCTTGACTCCAAGGTAGGCATACAAGAAATTGAACCAAATTAGCCATGAAGCTAGATACAAAATTAAAAAAAGGAAATAATCAAAAAGTGGGAAGAATCATTTAAACTATCTCTGTAATGCGTCAATTAAAAACTGAGAAAACACATGCTATCCTTCAAGAACGGACAGAGAAGAATAACTCCAACAAGGAATGGGTCTTGACACCTGTGTTGTGATAAGAAAGCACTGAAATTGGAAAGTCTTGTATTTGTTACAGCACAGAGACAGACAGTTGAACCAAAGCTGCCTTTCTACCTCTGTGCAAAACACTATAAAACTAAACCATCAAATACCCATATAGTCACTTCGATGGTTCCTAGCCAGAGTTTTGAGTACTAAATCCAAGACTTTGGGAATAATTCGTTTTCAGACACTAGTTTTGTATCCTAAGCAAAAAACTTAACAATTTCTTAAATACAAATTAACGATTAACATTAGCAGAGAAAAAAAATAATCAGCGCAGTAAGCAGATTAATGACTGTGCTTTAAACCCCCAAAATTTGTTTTCAGCCCCATTCACACACAAGGCAGACAGGCAACAAACACACTTACGGGATTTATACAAGAAAATAACAAGACTGGCCAGATCACTTAAAATGGCTTTCACAATGTGTTGTTTCACATTGTGGCATAACTGTGGACTCCTTAATGTTTTCCAGAAATATTGATCAGGGTGTCTCCTCCTCAGTTCACCCGGCAAAGGCAGCAAATCTTCCAAATCAGCTTTCTACCCTTTGGGTTTATAGAAGCTGATGTATTAGGTTGGGCAGGGAGCTTTCATATCTTCATGCTGTCTCAGCAACATTCCAGGACTATCTCTCCGGTAATGTAGTTCAAAGAAAACAACATTAACTCTGGTTCCGCCCTGATAGACTAACCGACTCTCTCCGAGGCCTCAGTCGCCATTCAACAACAGCCATCTGCTTGAACATAGGGTCCCCTTCAGACTTGCTGGAGCAAACTCCCAGGTACTATTCCTTGTTAATAACCAACTTCTGCTATCTGTTCAAACACCAAGCTCTTTCCAAGGATTGCTGTTTCTGTTAGAATCTTATAATCAAGGCTCAGACTGCAACTAGCCTCCAGGCCTAGACTCACAAACAAATTGTTCTGTTTTGAAATTCAAGCTGTCCCGAAATCCATCAGTCATTTCCAGCTCATAATTCAAAATAGATGAAAGAATAAAATAAAAAGAATGGAAAGTCAGTGAGAGTTCTAACATATTGAACAGTTAGCATAATTTAGAGGTGATCTTATTTAGGTATTTAAGATTCTCAAGGGATTTGACAAGCTGAATTCCAGTACACCTTTAAATAAAAGCTGAAAATGTGTTGCTGGAAAACGCAGCAGGTCAGGCAGCATCCAAGGAGCAGGAGAATCGATGTTTCGGGCATGAGCCCTTCTTCAGGAATGAGGAAAGTGTGCCAAGCAGGCTAAGATAAAAGGTAGGGAGGAGGGACTTGAGGGAGGGGCGTTGGAAATGCGATAGGTGGATGGAGGTTAACATGAGCGTGAGAGGCCGGAGTGGGGGTGGGGCAGAGAGGTCAGGAAGAAGATTGCAGGTTTCGAAGGTGGTGCTGAGTATGAGGGTTGAGACTGAGACAAGGTGGGGGGAGGGGAAATGAGGAAACTGGAAAAATCTGAGTTCATCCCTTGTGGTTGGAGGGTTCCTAGGCGGAAGATGGGGCGCTCTTCCTCTAGCCATCGTGTTGCTATGGTCTGGCGATGGAGGAGTCCAAGGACCTGCATGTCCTTGGTGGAGTGGGAGGGGGAGTTGAAGTGTTGAGCCACGGGGTGGTTGGGTTGGTTGGTCCGGGTGTCCCAGAGGTGTTCTCTGAAACGTTCCGCAAGTAGGCGGCCTGTCTCCCCAATATAGAGGAGGCTACATCGGGTGCAGCGGATGCAGTAGATGATGTGTGTGGAGGTGCGGGTGAATTTGTGGCGGATATGGAAGGATCCCTTGGGGCCTTGGAGGGAAGGGGGAGGCGTAGGCGCAAGTTTTGCATTTCTTGCGGTTGCAGGGGAAGGTGCCGGGAGTGGAGGTTGGGCTGGTGGGGGTGTGGACCTGACGAGGGAGTCACGGAGGAAGTGGTCTTGTCAGAACACTGATAGGGGAGGGGAGGGAAATATATCCCTGGTGGTGGGGTCCGTTTGGAGGTGGCGGAAATGATGACAGATGATACGATGTATATGGAGGTTGGTGGGGTGGTAGGTGAGGACAAGTGGGGTTCTGTCCTGGTGGCGATTGGAGGGGCGGGGCTCAAGGGCGGAGGAGGGGGAAGTGGAGGAGATGCAGTGGAGAGCATCGTCGATTATGTCTGGGGGGAAGATTGCGGTCTTTGAAGAAGGAGGCCATCTGGGTTGTTCGGTATTGGAACTGGTCTTCCTGGGAGCAGATGCGGCGGAGACGAAGGAATTGGGAATATGGGATGGCGTTTTTACAGGGGGCAGGGTGGGAGCAGTGGGAGCTGTGGGAGTCGGTCGGTTTATAGTGAATGTCCATGTTGATTCAGTCGCCCGAGATAGAAATGGAGAGGTCTAGGAAGGGGAGGGAGAAGTCTGAGACGGTCCAGGTAGATCTGAGGTCAGGGTGGAAGGTGTTGGTAAAGTGGATGAACTGTTCAACCTCCTCATGGGAGCATGAGGCAGCTCCGATACAGTGATCGATGTAGCGGAGGAAAAGGTGGGGGGTGGTGCCAGTGTAGCTGCGGAAGATAGACTGTTCCACATATCCTACGAAGAGGCAGGCATAGCTGGGGCCCATGCGGGTGCCCATGGCTACTCCTTTGGTTTGGAGAAAGTGGGATGATTGGAAAGAGAATTTGTTCAGAGTGAGGACCAGTTCAGTCAGTCGAAGGAGGGTGTCAGTGGAAGGGTACTGGTTGGTACGGCGGGAAAGGAAGAAGCAGAAGGCTTTGAGTCCTTCGTGATGGGGGATGGAGGTGCACAGGGACTGGATGTCCGTGGTGAAGATAAGGCGTCGGGGACCGGGGAAGCGAAAAAGGGGGGAGGTGGAGGGCGTGGGTGGTGTCCTGAACGTAGGTGGGGAGTTCTTGGACTAAGGGGGACAGGACCATGTCGAGGTATGTAGAGATGAGTTCGGTGGGGCAGGAACAGGCTGAGACAATGGGTCGGCCGGGGCAGTCAGGTTTGTGGATTTTGGGATCGATGTGATCGACGATGCTCTCCACCGCATCTCCTCCACTTTCCGCTCTTCCGCCCTTGAGCCCCGCCCCTCCAAACGCCAGGACAGAACCCCACTGGTCCTCACCTACCACCCCACCAACCTCCATCTACATCGTATCATCCGTTGTCATTTCCGCCACCTCCAAACAGACCCCACCACCAGGGATATATTTCCCTCCCCTTCCCTATCAGCGTTCCGAAAGGACCACTCCCTCCGTGACTCCCTCGTCAGGTCCACACCCCCCACCAACCCAACCTCCACTCCCGGCATCTTCCCCTGCAACTACAAGAAATGCAAAACTTGCGCCCACACCTCCCCCCTTACTTCCCTCCAAGGCCCAGGGGATCCTTCCATATCCGCCACAAATTCACCTGCACCTCCACACACATCATTTACTGCATCCGCTGCACCCGATGTAGCCTCCTCTATATTGGGGAGACAGGCCGCTTACTTGCGGAACGTTTCAGAGAACACCTCTGGGACACCCGGACCAACCACCCCGTGGCTCAACACTTCAACTCCCCTCCCACTCCACCAAGGACATGCAGGTCCTCGGACTCCTCCATCGCCAGACCATAGCAACACGACGGCTAGAGGAAGAGCGCCTCATCTTCCGCCTAGGAACCCTCCAACCACAAGGGATGAACTCAGATTTCTCCAGTTTCCTCATTTCCCCTCCCCCACCTTGTCTCAGTCCCAACCCTCGTACTCAGCACCACCTTCCTAACCTGCAATCTTCTTCCTGACTTCTCCACCCCCACTCCCACTCTGGCCTATCACCCCCACCTTAACCTCCTTCCACCTATCGCATTTCCAATGCCCCTCCCCCAAGTCCCTCCTCCCTACCTTTTATCTTAGCTTGCCTGGCACACTTTCCTCATTCCTGAAGAAGGGCTCATGCACGAAATGTCGATTCTCCTGCTCCTTGGATGCTGCCTGACCTGCTGCACTTTTCCAGCAACACATTTTCAGCTCTGATCGCCAGCATCTGCAGTCCTCACTTTCTACTAGAACACCTTTAAATAAAACCCAAACTATGGGAGATGTAGACAATTTCAAGCTTTAGGAAAAGGGACATATTTTAAAATTTGGCTCACATAAGGGGTGATGGATATGGGGACTAGCCTATTTAAACAAGTAGTGAATCACACGTCTTTCTAAATTTTAAATGTGCAATGCAAAATTCTTTAACAGAAGAAACTATTCAGTAATGGACTGAAGGGTCTGTTTCCATACTATAAGTCTGTGACTTTCGGAATTGGCCTCATGGATGGAAATGGTTGCAAGCGGAGGCAGCAGCATCGTGTCAATGTCATTGGCCTAGTAATCCAGACTCCTTGTGACAGTAGGTTTTAATCCCATCAATGCCAGATTGTGAAATTATAATTCAATAAAAAGCTTGTCTATCAGTGGCCGCATAACCACTGTCAATTGTTGGTGAATCAACGGGGTTGCAATGTTGTTTTAGGGAAGGAAATCTGCCATGCTTACCTGGTCCAGTGAGACCTTTTTCCGCGTATGGAGTCAGCTGTTACTAGGGGACACAGCTGTAAATTAAGGGGTGGTAGGTATAGGACAGATGTTCGGGGTAGATTTTTTTACTCAGCGGGTTGTGAGTTCATGGAATGCCCTGCCAGTAGCAGTGGTGGACTCTCCCTCTTTATGGTCATTTAAGCGGGCATTGGATAAGCATATGGAGGTTACTGGGCTAGTGTAGGTTAGGTAGGCTTCGGTCGGCGCAACATCGAGGGCTGAAGGGCCTGTACTGCGCTGTATTTTTCTATGTTCTATGTCCACTTGTGATTTCAGATGCATAGCAATGTGGTTGACTCGTAAGTGCCCTGTAGGCAATAAATGCTGACCAATCCAGCAGTGTCCACATCTCATGAAAGAATATATTTTTTGTAAAGGTCTGCCTTAACTGCATATCTTTCTGGAGTTTTGGCGGGGAAGCAGTTATGCATGCTTAGTGATCTGACCTGGAATTTGTTATCTGCACAGTCTATTATCCACTACTTAACCATTTTTATGCTAAATCAATATGGCCTTAATAGAATTTTCTGGCCCTAATGATGTCTGGAGAATATGCTGTGCAAACTTTATGTTCACTTTAGTGAAATTACTGAGAATAAACTTGTTTGAAATATGGTGCAAGTGTTATAAAATTCTAACACTGAAAATTCCATGTTCAGGAACTATCTGGTAAGGACCAAGAGAAAGTTGCAGAGGTGAACAATGTACGAGTAGAACTCCAGGAGCAAATTGGTCATCTGCAAGCAGAACGAATAGCACAAGAAGGACTCAAAGAGAAGATTTCAGCTTTAGAAAGACAACTGAAAGGTATGCAAGCAGGAAGTACTTGCTTAACTATGAAACCTGTCAAAAATATTCTCTTGTCAGCTATTAATGTTAAACTCTTAAATACGATAAGAGTATATTGATTACTTGCCCAAATCAAAAGCAATGTGTAGAGCATATGTTTTGTTTTCAAATATTTTAATGTATTGGGTTAATTTTAACATGAGTAAATCCTTGATGTCTGATAACAAAAAAATACTGCAGTTAGCAGAAATGGTGCAGCTGGCTGATAGTCAGTTTATCTATGACATTATACTTTTGTTATTACCAAGTAGGACTGAGAATAGAAATGAAAAAAATCATTAAAATCTTATCAGTATCGAAAAAGAGAAGCCTAATTTGGGACTGAAATGTCTGTAAGCTATAATTGCTTACTTTAGTTCACTCCGAATACTATTTTGTTTAATAAGTTCCAAGCCCATAACTGAATTGAAAATAAAATTCTCCTCTTTCATTTCAGTACAGTCAAGTAATCACCGAGATACCATGTTGGATAAAGAGAGTGAAATTAGCTCTTTATTGGAAAAAGTCCGATTGAAAGAGAATGAAATTGTGCGAATGAAAGAAGATGAAGCGCAGCGAGCTAGTTTCCTACATAATGCGATCCTTTCCTATGTACATAGCTCTCCACTTGGTGCACAGTGTTCTAAGAAGTGAAACTTTACAGCAAAAAGAAAAGTCAACAACAAGAGGCAGATTTTTTTCCAAATCTCAGATTACAAAGTGGTGCAAAATTGGAGGTGGAATGAAAATGAAATGTTTTAAGGAAAAAAAATTAAGCTTTGATCGAGGTAATATCATGCTGCAGGAATGGAATGATACAGGCAAATACTTGATGTACTGTTCAAACCCAGAAAAGGCCTTCTAAATTAGTGGTCAGAATGAGCAGAACTGAAGTTTTGAGATCACTGTTATAAAGTCTGTGAAAAGGTACAGGCCCGAAAAATTGTGTTTTAGTGTAATTTTTAAAAATGTGATTATCATAATTGTGAATATTTTTGGTATGGTTTTATATATGTGGTGTGTCTGAAATTAGTTAGATTCAAAAGGATTTTAAACAGCTGGCTGGCTAAAGTAAAGGCAAAACACTATGGATGCTGGAAATCTGAAACAAATGCTAACGTGATGTACAAACTATATTTGGTTAATTTTTGGGGGTACTTTTGAACATTTAAAGGGAGTTACACATTTAATTGGGTCTGATGCTAAGTTTTGCCTCCATTTGCTAAACCAAATACAATTTGAGAAAATGAGGATTATTTGTTTTTGTGTCCCAAAGTCAGATTCTGAAATCTGAACTTTTTGAAATGTACCTAATAACTTTGATTTTCACATGGTGGTGAAACTTTAGATTCCAGTCTCAAAAAAGGCCAGCTTTCATCATGAAGCTAAAATGTTCAAAATCTGAATTGCCAACCCTTGCATTTCCAGTCTTGACAGAACTGCATCTAGGCCAGTGATGAGCCTACTATCAGAAGATGGCTTGGCACTTTAAATATTATTGAATGCACGATCCTTATTTGTATTCACTAATTTGGCATCAAATGACTAGGTAACTCGGCAGCTAAATCCAAACAAGTACTTTTAGATTGGAGTTGTGTCTTTCTCCCCACCTGTAAGAGCAATCATCCCTGCCTGGACAATCTGCCTCTGCTAGACCCTTCCCTAAAAAGCTTGAGATTTCCCACACAAGGCCTTCAATTTCCCCTCCCCCCCCCCCCCCCCCCCCCCAAAACTCTTCTGAACCCCTGGAGTACACTTACCCTGGTCCTTTGGACTGCACCCTCCAAGAAAGGAAGTCAGTCTAGTCAATCTGGCTGACTTCTGCATGAGGGAATCAATTGGTGATGTCATATAGGAATTATAGAAGCAGGAGTAGACTGTTCAACAACTAAAAGCCTGATCAACTGAATCCTGGTTGATCTACTACCTCAGCATCAACTTTCCACACTATCTTATCCTTTTAAATCTTTAACATTGTACACGTAGAAAAATCCCACTCTGAGATAATTTGTGCTCTGGTAAACTCCTTCCCACTCCAAACTGCGGGTGGGTCACTTGAGCTAACATCCAGCCTAATTGAAAACTTATGCCTGTTTCTGCACAGATCTTATGCTAAGATTGCCTGCAGACTTCCTATGCCTGTTCCTAAATCTAGAAACTTGTAGAAAACAAGTAGTAAAGCCCCACCATCTGTAGGTTTAACCAGTGATTTTCTGTTGTCTTTTGGCATATTGTCTCACTCTTGAAGTCACAGTTTTCCCATTATTATTCAGAACAGGAACATGTCCACTGGGAAGATCATTCTGGTTGCATCATCCTGTGGAATGATTGAAAAATGTGGCGGACTTTGAAACATTTCAGGTACACTAGAACTGACTGACTGCTTTTGTTGAAGTGCCAGTCTCAGTAAGAGAAATAGCAAAGAAAATCATTGTAAAAATCCAAATATTTTAGTTATGCCAAGATTATTTAACTTTAGGCCATTCTGCATCTAAAATACTGAAATTTATGCTACCACATCATTAGCATAAAAAATTCACCTCACAAAGGATAGTCAAATGTGAATATGCTCAAAGTCTGAGCAGATATTTCATGCAATTGTGGAAATTTGTACAGTGATATTTTCGCATAAAACTAGTGTCCACAGAAATGTTATGGTAGAACAGGGTTATTTTGCCCATTGTGCCTGCATTGACTTGTTAATTGAGCATCATTACCTGGTGCTAATATCCTCCATTTTCCCTATACCTTTACACAATACTTTTATCCAAACAATCATCCAATGCCCTATTGACTGCCTCGATTGAATCTGCCTCCTCCACATTTCCAGGCAGTGCATTCCATATCCTAAGTACTCGCTGAATGAAAAAGGTTTTTTTCTCACTTCACCCTTGCTTCTTTTGGAGATGACTTTAAATCTATGCCCTCTTGTTTGTGTTACTTTTTTCGAGCATGGAGTAGTTTTTCTCTATCTACGAATCAGTTACTCCTGAGTTTCTTTGAGAAAATAGTGCAATTACACTCTTAATCCATAGTTATATTGAAATTCTGCACAATGTTTCCACTGTTTTGAGTGTGCAATTGCCTGAAGTTAACAGTCATAGACAAGTTCCACCCACTTCAAGTTTGTTGATTGATAATTGTGTAATAGCTCCTGGGTAATCTGGTGGGACATCTATCTTCTGCCTGAAAACAGAGTGGGAATTGAGACTGGAGCCAGATGTAGTCCAGGACATGATGTTATTGTTCCATACATACATCAAATTCTGGGGAAATAGGAGCGGTTGATGCAGAGTCAATGACTGCCTGAGGGAGGAGAAGAATGGTCATGGCAGGATAGTCCCAAGGAATGCATGCAGGTCCCAAATGAGGGCACTTTGTCTCAAGGAATCCAGGTAAAAATTTAACTATCCAGCCTATTGTGTCTCACCAGGTTTCTCTAGGTGTTTGCTATAGTGGATCTAGCTATCACCAACTGTGTCAGTCTTCAGAGTTTCAGTAAAAATATCACTAAAGCACCGGTGATATAATCAGATCGTAAGTTTTATATCAGATTGTGAATTCTGTATTGAAAATGGCTGTAAACCTGACTAGCAAGAGCTGCAAAGATTTGTTGAAAAGTCTTGTACTTCCTGATTCTCAAAGTTTGTAAAGGTTGGATTCTTTTTAAGCCATTTCCTTCTGGCCTCCAATTATAAAAGTCAAAGTACTTGACTGCAATGCCTTCAGTCAGTTCCACCATTTCTAGTGTTAGTTGCTGATACTTATAATTTTTTATTTTGAGCGCCATGTTGTTGTCTTCTTTTCTCCTAATATTAACTACTGGCATTTTCCTCCTGCTCGATTTAGTATGTCAGGCTTCATTAGTGTTTCATCCAAACACTTTAATCTTTGGCTCATAATATGGTACTAAGTACATCTTTATTTTGATATGCATTGTGAAAGATTTTCTCAGATTTTGTTGTTGCACATGATTCAAGCATTCTTGACAGGTGAGTAGATGGTAGCTGTATTAATAAGAGTTTTTCATTTGGCATGTTTCATTTCCTACTTCTTTTAATTAAAGGTCAATTTTGTGAGAGGGTATACCTTTGTTGGATAGAGGTTTGCTTTCAAGTTCCTGAGCCTTGTGAGGGTATCAGTTTTGTTCTCCTTTTGGTATTGACATGATGGCTTGATAACTATTGTTAGAGCTCTCAAGGTGCTCTCGCTTTGGATTATTGCTGACAGGATCTGGATCTCCAGGTCCCTTTTTTTTTAAACTGGCAGAGTATGGCTTAGAGGAAGAGGCAATGAAAAGATGATAAAGTAGGGATGATGATATGTTTAAAGTTGAAGGTGTTAAAAGATTGGCAATCTAGGTCAGTAACTGCTGCTGATTGGTGAACTGAACTTGGGAGGATAGGATAAATTTGGATGAACTGAAGTTCTTCACATGATTGCTTGCAAAAATAGTTTTTAGTCTGTCGCTACTGTAAAAGTCTGAAAATATAAATTGTTCCTGAGTCATCCTTTCAACTACCAGCTAGAAGATTGAATTTATTTTCTTAAAGTTACTAGTTTCTAAAGAAATCCTAAAGTTAGATTATTTATTGGAAATGATCACTGTCTTGCACTTGTCTTGAGATTGTTACTTTCCACTCATCAACCCAAGCCTGAATGTTACTCAGGGCTTGCAGTATATGGACATGAACTGCTTCAGTATCTGCAGAATTGCAAATAATACTAAACCACTGCACAATCATCAGCGAATGTCTCCACTTTTGACTTTAAGACAGTATTGGACGGTTATTGATAGAACTGCTAAAGGTGGTTAATTCGAGAACAGTACCCTGAGGGACTCCTGCAGCAATGTCCTGGGACTGAAATAACTGACCTCCAATGACCAAATTTATCTTCCTTTGTTCAAAGTATTACTTCAAACATTGCTGTTGATGTTCATTGACTTCAGTTTCACTGGGACTAATTAATATGACAAAAAGGTTCTGGCTCTGTCAACTCTGCGCTTTCATCCATGTTTAGAACATATCAGTAAAAATGATTGGCACTGGGCGCCTCTGGCAAACTGAACAATGGTCAACAAGTTATTGTTCAGTAAATGCGCTGTGAAGGTACCATCAGTGTCCTTCTGTTGAAGAATATTAACTGTATATTCAATTGCAACAGTTTAAAAATCCCATTTGGAATATCTATACCAATATCTACATCAGTGTGAATTGTTTCCTGATCAAAGAACAAGTAATTTAAGCTCTATCTTTGAGAGCTTCTTTAAAAATGAAAATTGGCAAACTCAGCATGCAACAAATATAGCTAGAATATATTTAATCCTCTTCAATCTCAACAGCCACGTTTTGCCTCCATCTCTTTTTCTTCTATGAAAAAGGTTCCGAGTTTTGCTGGGTTACAGGTAGCTGGAGCCTTCCAGTGCCTTACCACGAACATTTGTTTGAAAATTTGGATGCTGTCTGTCAAGGAGTCATTTTCCTATAGAAGGGATCACACTCCATTTAATCTTGTTGCTGTGTACATTCCTGAAGAAGGGCTGATGCCCGAAACGTCGATTCTCCTGTTCCTTGGATGCTGCCTGACCTCCTGCTCTTTTCCAGCAACACATTTTCAGCCGTGTACATTTACACTTCAAACAGGGAAAGGAGGTGTAGCTGATTTCCATTTTGACACACACTCCCCTTTTAGCCAGGGCTAATTGGGCCACCTCAAATAAAGTTGACTACATTTGAAAGAAAAGAAATCAGCCTACCTTATGTACTCTGTCGGAGTCTTAAAGTACATGTTGTGACACGAACATGATATCCTGATGTCTCAATGTGTAAACTCCTTTTCTATGGACTTTTTAATAGTGTTTGCTAATGCTTCAAAATGTTATTGTTTCCAAACCATCAGCAGCAGATGGACCTTTCTTAGGAACTTTCCATGCCTTATTGACCAAGATAAAGAGAATGTTAAATTATGAAGGGATGACAACCTGTCTTCCGAGCTATGATGCATTCTGTGTATTTACTAAAATTTGAGTATTTGTAGTATTTTGTTTCTGATGAGTAGACAAAGCATGTTGATTTGATGTCCTAAATGCTTGGTGCATATCACAATCAGCTCCATGGAGTTGTCTCTTTGACAAAATTACACAAACACAGCAAATGGGAGTGTCACTGTAATGCACATAGCTGGAATTAGATCGTATTTGTGATTTACCATGCTCATCATTTCAATCTCTTGTTCTGACTGGAAGAGATGTTGAACAGAAGCTATCCAATTTAACACAGACAACCACAAAGCAGCTCCAGGAAAATCATGGGAGTGTTGATTTTTGGTTAGGTAAAGGGAAAAAAGGAAATGTTCATATTTTAAGATATTCTAACACCAAAGAGCAAAAAAGTGTGTAATTGAGCTAATTAAACTGAAAGACTACTTAAAATTTTTTTTGATTCAGATAGACAAATAAGAAATATGCTTAAAAAGTCTATATAGGCTAGGAAGGGCTGAAAATAAATGCAGATTTTTTTTTAAGCTGACATAAATGATCTGTGCCGAAAAGTGTGTAGGGATGTATATGTGTTGCTTTTGAGTGCATGCATTAATCCACATTGGGCAAAAAAGGCCTCTTAACTTGCATAATTTTATTCAGTTTACTTGTTTCATTCAAAATGTCCACAAGGTATCCAAGTGGAATGAACTGAACATAGTATTATTTTAGTATGTCACCCAGTGCTGGTTTCTTATCAGTGAAGAAAGTACATACCTCTTTCCCTGAAATATACAGGTAAGCATGTAAAATAGTAATCTCATATTTGTATACTTGCGTAAAGAATTGTATTCAGGGCACAATATCTTACCAAAGTGCATTTTTGCATTTAACAATGAGCATGTGCTTCTCAGCATAAACACCAACCATTTCAAATATAATGGGTTGCAGTTGCTTTTATATTTTGCATGGCGCCAGAATACTTTTTGATTGTAACTGCTGTTCCAAAAAGTGCAAACCATGATGCAATAGTTTTAGCTGACTTTTGCTAAAGTTATGTAATATAACTATGTGAAAGTATCATCTGACTTTACCTTGAGCCCTTTGCAAATCAAAAAATCGTGTTCTATTTCCTTACTACACACATTCCAAATGTAGTTGAGAAATAGGATGTTTTAAAAATGTCTGAATTCATTTAGATCACAAAGCAGTTGTCATTTGATATCAGTTTTGTTTAACCAGTTCTTTGGCCTTTCTGTATCCAAGCATTTAGTCTACAATTTTAATGGCAGATGGCATCATCATCTTCTCAGCAATTATACATAATTTTTGTTTTAGCAACTTTCTACATCACTATGTAGGATGAGATTACAAGCTTTTGTCAGTGATAGTTGTGGATTTTATTTCTGCTTTAATACTTACTAGTTGTTTAGTATTATTTGAAGTTGCCCATTGTTGTATATTTCATGCTTTACAATTAAATAGCTCTATCTTGAAGAGTTTCTAAGATTCATTTGACAATAGTTGTAGATACATTACACATTGTGGTTGAAATATACCCTGTTTCCAGATAGATAGAAGTTTAATCTTTACCTTCTCAGATTGCATCAGCCCTTACTTGAAGAAAGTTCTGTACCATCACTCTGTCAGTATTCTTGTTTTAAAGTGCTGATTAATTTTTTTTAAATTGCACATTTTTGACATTTTATGTAAATTTGCAACAAATGTTCTACTTTATAATTTATCTTGCTTCTATTGAAATAGTTGTACAGTTATCCCCGTTGAAAGCAATTTCTAATAGTGCAGATCTTTTGGTGTGGTTACTTTGCATGTGCTTACATTGATCTGATCTGCATTTTCACTTCTGCTCAACCCGTGTTTTGAAACACATTGCTGCTTTTCTTGCCACTTTCCTGAGCAACCCCCTCACCCCCACCCCAAACAACCTTTCTCAATGACAGGTCTCCCAACTCACATTCAGCGTTTCCCTTGCCTGCTCACCACCTAGTTCATTCACTCTGTCTCCACTTCATTTGTTCCTCTTTTCCTTTTGCCATACATCTCCTATTTGACATCCATCTTCCTCAGCCATCACTACTTCCCTATTGCTGCTCCTTGCTCACAGTGAGAAGATTGAGAGATAGAGCAACCAAAAGGGTGACAAGTGGGAGAAACAGACTGAGGGGGTTGGGGAGGAAGTGAGCAGGGCATCAAGCAGGGAATCAATAACAGGAAGCAATGAGGGAGAGGTAAGTTCGTAAGACTGAATAATATTGTAGAGCATTTTTAGTCCAATTAAGTCATTGGCAGCCAATAGATATTCTTAACTTGAAATTTTTACATTAAGTATAACCCATGTTATTATGTGGTTTGTTATGGGAAAAGTGATTTTTATTTAACATCTGTTTATTAACACACCATTTCTTAGGAACAATATTAGTGTTAATTGAGATATAACACCTTGCATAAAGTAAATATATGTTTTGCAACCTGGGATTTTGTAAGTTTACAGACTTTAGACATCTATAAATGCACTTTAAACTGGAATTATTTTTGATGAATCATTCAAAACTTAATCATGGATTCCTAGTTTAAAAGCCCTCATCGAACTACAGTTGCTTTTTGAAAAGACATAAACTCAAAACATTAAGTTTGAATTCAGTATGCAACAACTAAGATATTTAACATGAATTAACACTTCCCAAATTGAAGGAAGGTTTCAATTTATTTTAGTGTATATCAGGTTTCAGCATTTGCTTTGCTTATAGCAGTTCAGTTATAGCATGAGAGGTGGTTGAGGACTGTTTTAAAAATTGCTGCAATTCCGGTGCATAGTTATTATCTTTAACTGTCAGTTGATTTTAGCATAAATCCAGAAATGTAATGAATATAACCTGCAGAATGGAAATAGGATAAAACAGAGAGTGATCTGATACAATGTCCCTTCTTAAAAGTACTGTCATGGATCTGATGCTTGCTTTATGTTTAATGCAGAAGAGGGTGAAAGGAAGGAGAGCTGGAGTTGTGATTCTATCTTCATGATTTTACAACCTTTAGGCTGATATTATTTGCCTAATAATATGCTAACTTTTACAGTCAGCAGTGAAGCAATGGCACTCGCTTCTGACATTGAAGAAAGCCACTCACAAAATTCTAGATCTGGAGGCATGAGTTTTCTCTTTCTTGATGATAGCCTGAATTAGAAATCAAGTTGAGTGGGTCATCAGGCATCTACCAAGTCCTGCTATTAAGCAGACAGCATAAGATTAAGACAGGGGCATAAAGACCAAATTCTTGAAAACATTTTTAGGAATAGCTTTTTTAAATCATAATGAAGAAATTTAGCAAATATTGTCTTTAGCATTTTGGAGACAGTGAAGCTTTTCATTGATTATAGACTTTAAACAAGCAACCCAGTTATGCCTCATTCAACAAAGAGTAACCTGTGTGAGGGTTCTCCAGCAAGACCAGTTGAGTATAAGTAGAAATTTCTGTCAATCTAGATATAGCCAACTGAAATGTACACACTTTGGGAAGCATAAAATTTTTCAGTGATCTCTGGATTTATGTGCTTAACTGTGCATGTGTGGACTCCAGAAGTCATTGACTGTTTTGGAGGAGTAATGATGGTGAGTACATTATTTTGTTTCATTGTCATATGGTCTCTGCTCTTGGTCTTCACCTGCATTTTGGTTTCATTGACTTTTGCAGCATAGCCATGTGCCTTGTGTTTTTAATAATTTACTTCTGCTGAACCATTTGCCTGTTCTAGCAATGTGACCTGAAAAGTATAAACAAAATGACGTATGGCAATATATCTTACATTCTGTCTTATGCTTGGTTCTTGTTAGAAATGTGATGTCACTCAGTATTTTCTACCAAATTGTTCTATTGTCCTTCCATTTGTCTTCAACCTTTTATCATTCTTTTTTACTCTGAGTTGCTCATTGTTTATCATTTGCAGTCTAGTGGTGATGTTATAATTGCAGATTAATAACAAGTTCCAGATCATTGGTGTTCAATAACCATCAAATGTAACTATTGTAGGTTGTTGGTTTGCTTGCTGTGCTGGTGTGTTTGTTTTCAGAAGTTTCGTCACCATGCTAAGTAATGTCATTAGTGAGCATCCGGTGAAACATTAGTGTTCTGTCCCACTTGCAACTTATGTGTCTTGGTCTGTTGTGGTGGGTTCTATTTCTGAGTGGTTGGTAAATAGAATCCAAATCTATATGATTGCTAATGGAGTTCTGGTTTGAATGCCAGGCCTCTAGAAATTCCCACATGTGCCTCTGTTTGGCCTGTCCCAGGACGTATACAAGGAACAGTCAAAGTGGTGTCCCTGTTCATCTGTGTGTTTGGATACCAGCGATAGTCGGTCGTGACTTTTGATGCTCGTGTATCCTAGTGGCTAGTTTCCTGCTGGTTTGTCCAATGTAATGTTTGTTGCAGTCCTATTTTAGATTAGATTAGATTAGATTCCTTACAGTGTAGAAACAGGCCCTTCGGCCCAACAAGTCCACACTGAACCTCCGACGAGCAACCCGCCCAGACCCATTCCCCCAACTAATGCACCGACCACTATGGGCAATTTAGCAAGGCCAATTCACCTAACCTGCACATTTTTGGACTGTGGGAGGAAACCCACACAGACACTGGGAGAATGTGCAAACTCCACACAGACAGTTGCCTGAGGCAGCAATTGAACCCAGGTCCCTGGCGATGAGGCAGCAGTACTGACCACTGAGTCACCATGCTACCCTAAATAAAGCCACTACTCATGGAATACATAGGCTAATCCCAGTTCAGGAAGAACGCATCTACATTCCCAGCCCTAGGTCTGCTTGAAGGGTTTTTATTTATATATTAACCTGTTTTTCCTAATCAACCTGTTCAGAAATATTATTATACACCTCTTGTGGCACTTGAACCAAGGTCTCTCAGTTCGAGAGCAGGGACACTACCACTGTGCTGCAAGAGCCTTGTATATAACATTCATTCTGCTGGCTGTGATATAGGACCCTTAAATTCATTTGTTTTAGTGTGATAGTAGGTTTGTGGGCTATCATGATGCCTTGGGGCTGGAGTAGTGTGGTGGTCATCTCTAAAATGTCTTTGATGTATGGTAGGGTGACTAGAGTATCAGGACGTGTTGCATCTTCCTGTTTAGGTCCGTTGCACAATAAGCAGTAGACTGCGGTTATTGGGTAACCGTTGTTCCTGAATACCTTGTGTAGGTGTTTCTCTTCTGCTTCTCGTAGTTCTGTGGTGCTGCAGTGTATTATGATAAATACACGTTTAAATAGTGTCCTGATGCAGCTTCATTTGTGGGTGTTGGGATGGTTCCTTATGTATTTGAGTGTCTGATCAGTGTGTGTGACTTTCTTGTAAACTCTAGTATGCAGTTCTCTATTTCTTTTCATTCTACCATGACGTCCAAGAAGGGGAGTCAGTTATTGTTCTCTCCATCTTTGGTGAACTTTGTACCGGTAAGGATGTTGTTTTTATTGGTTTGTGGATTTCTTCCAGTTTGTTACGTTTCGTGATGATAAAATTGTCATTCACATTGCATGCTCAAAGCTTAAGCTGGATCATGGGAAGGGCAGTTTGTTCTAACCGCTGCATAATTGCTACTGCTATAAGTCTTATACTGGCGTCCTGTTGATTTGTTTGTGGATCTTGTTGTTGAAGGTGAAGTGAGTTGAGGCACAGGTCCGGTAATTTGAGGATGCTTTTCTTGCTGATGGAGTTGGTGCTCTCAGGTGTTTGAATCTCTGTGTTGTCTAGCAGTGAGGTGAGTGTTTCTTTGGCTAAGGGTGATGTTTATTGATGTGAATAGGGCCGATACGTCGAAGGAAATCATGATCTTGTTGTCCTCTATCTTTGTGTCTTTAGTGTTAAGGAATTTCTGTGTAGAGTGGATTGAGTCTTCTACCAGGGGATTTTAGTTTTCGTTGCAGTTTCTTTGCTAATCTGTATGCCAGGAAGTGAGTCTATGGGTCTGAGGGAGGCCCCCTTGTTTGTGTACCTTTGGTAGTCCGTAGAAATGAGGTGTGTTGGGTCCATCTGGTATCTGTAATCATTTCCTGTTTATATTTTAATGTCCTAGCTACATTCAAATACAAGAAATGTACTTTTCTTGTGAACTATTAATATAATTGAGAACCTAACCTAGAATTATGATTAAAGGAGATAAATGTTAGCAGGGATCAGGTAATGAAAAGAAATGACATAACACAAAAAAAACAAAAGTTCCAGACCAATTTGTGTTATTCATAGGAGCTGTTCTGAAGAAACAAGGTATAGATATAGCTCAAAAGTCTCTAAATCACATAGAATTTCTTTGTTCTATGTTTCTATACTGCTGAAGCATTATTTAACTCCAGATTTCCCCAAACTCAGTAATTTTGGTAAGACAAACCAGGGCAAGGCTTATACAGTTAATCGTAGGGCCCTGGTGAGTTTTGTCGAACAGATAGACTTAAGGGTGCAGATACATAGTTCTTTGAAAGTGGTGAAGCAGGTAAACAGGATAGTGAAGGAGGCATTTGGAATGCTTGCCATAATCAGAGTATTGAGTACAGGAGTTGGGATATCATGTTATGACTGTACAAGGTATTTGGTAAGGCCACTTTTAGAATATTGCTTACAATTCTGGTGATCTGCTATAGGAAGGTTATTGTTAAACTGGAGAGAGTGCAAAAAAGGTTTTACAGAGGAACCTCTATTATGGGCAGGCACTATTTTGTTTGGATAACCGATTTTACCATAAACAAGGGAAGCCATGCTGATCTAACACTGCTCTACCGGAGAATTTATTTAAGTCTCGATTTTAATGAATTGAGCGCAAAAGGACACAGATTTCACATGATGAACAAAATAAAGCAATGATAACATGATAAAACTTTTTTAAAATACAGCAGTAGTTACCATTTGGCAAGGCATGGTGAAGACAGCATTAAACAAGGTCCCGAACAGCTTCTATGATTGCAACAGCATTTGTCAGTTTCCGGGAATGCAGTCTCACGATAGAAGGACGGAAACACCGCTTCGTGCATTCGTTTACGTTTTTGGCCTTTTGTTTAAATGAACAGCCTGGTAAAGTGACGGGAATACCTGTACAGTAATATAAAACACTTAATTTTGCTAGGGGCTGTGTTACAACCCTTACCTAAAAAATATCCAGTCTCTGATGCTTTCGCTGCTTGCGTTTCCTTGTTTTTGCCAATGTTTTCACATGTTCTTCAGTACAGGTAAGTCAAATACACTTACTTCTTTGGTGTAACATTTTTGCGGGACCTTGAAATCATCTTCGGATAATCCGAAAATCAGATATTCGATATTCAAATAATCAAGGATCCCCTGTATAAAGATGTTGCCAGGACTGGATTAGATTAGATTAGATTACTTACAGTGTGGAAACAGGCCCTTCGGCCCAACAAGTCCACACCGCCCCGCCGACTGGAAGGTTTGAGTTATAAATGAAGGCTGGATAGGCTGGGATTTTCTTCCCTCTAACATCATAGGCTGAAGGGTGACTTTTTTATAGAGGTTTATAAAATTGAGGGGTGTAGATAAGTTGAATAGCCACGGTCATTTCTCCCAGGGTTCGGAATCCAGAACTAGAGGGCACAGATTTAAGGTGAGTGGGGAAAGATTTAAAAGGGACGTAATGGGGAACTTTTTCATACAGAGGATGGTGTGTGTATGGAATAAACTGCCAGAGAATGTGGTAGAGGCAAACAACATTTAAAAGATATTTGGATGGGTACATGAATAGGAAGGGGATATGGACCAACCGTTTAGGATATCTGGTCGGCGTGGACGAGTTGGACTGAAGGGTCTCTTTCCGTGGTGTATGAGTCTGTCTCTAGGAACCTCGTTAAATTGAAATCTCAAGAGTCAAATTGGAACTAATTTTCATGTGAGGTTTGTGTAGTCAATAAGAGTGCTGTCTTTGGTCATTTTTTTTCGTGTTACAGTACTTGTCCTCATTTATATTTTAATGCTTTTTATTTAATGTTTTCATCTTACAAAGTTGCATCATGGTTAGAACATAATTTGACTAAGCGATACATTTGTCTACTTGTAAAACTAGGGTGAAGTGCATTGATCGGACCACTGTGGAAATGTTCCCTTTATCCAAGCTAGGAACAATCCTAGGTAACTTGCTTCCATTTAGTTGAATTTGTCTGCCTGTTACATTTTACTTTTTTTTTTAAAAGCCTTTTTTCTGAAAACATTGACTTCTTCCTAAGATAAATTCTGATCTCATGGTTTCCCTTCAATACCTTACCTAGTAGTGATGCAAAATTTGTCAGAGTGGAGGTGGTTGTTCCAAACGGAGGCCATTACAGCTGAGTCCACTTGATTCCATACCTGAGAACTCTCTGCCATGAGTCTACAGATAGTGGTCAAGAAAAGTCTGACTAACTTTTCTTTATGGATCTCCTGAGTTCTAAAGTTGTTGCAGCATCCTTTCCTCCATCCTTGTAAAATTAGCCAACACAGCACAAACAGCTTAGAGATTCAATATGGGTGTTGTACTGGATAAATTATCAAGCAGGGCAAGATTCTTTTATTGGATGCACAGTAGGAAAATATTCTGTGGTCAGCTTCCATCTCCTCTCATCTGGAGTCTTAAGATTCACAAAATTATAAACAAAGCTTCCACCAGATCATGGACCATTTCTCAGATAATGTTGTGAATGTTTACTGTTTGAATTGTTATTACTACACAATAATAATTTAGTAGAATACCTCTCAAAAATCACTGGTACCTGCATGGTGATCCTGAGATAAGTTATGGCCCACCTTTGTCAACCATGTAAGTGGCCTTTGGCAAAAGTACAACTTGATTTGAACTTCAGTCCTGGTCTTCATAGCACTTGGACTCGCAGTGCAGTGTGTTACATGTGTAGTCAGCTGAGGTTGCACATTGGAATCTGTACATAATATGTCCTAAATCCTGTCAAATTTCCTTTCGCAATAAAATTTTATGTTAACCATTTAAAGTAGGATCTTCAACCACTGCAGTTGAAGGCAAATAATTCAGGGAGGCAATGGCCTAGTGGTATTCTTGCTAGACTTAAATCTAGAAACTCAGCCAATGTTCTAGGGACACAGATCCAAATCTCTACAATGGCAAATGGTGGAATTTTTAAAAAAATCTGAAATAAAGAATCTAATGAGGACCACAAAACCATTGTCGATTGTCGGAAAGACCCATCTGGTTCACTAATGTCTTCCAGGGAAGGAAATCTGCCACAACCACAGTGAAGTTGGCTCTCAACAATCCCTGGAAATGGCCTAGCAAGCCACTCAATTGTATTGATTGCTACAAAGTCTTAAAGAAATGAAAAAGGACCACCTGGCCCCTGAAACAGCAAAAACAACTCTGTCAATCCAGTCAAGTCATCCGTCTAACATCTGGTGTCTAGTGCTAAAACTTAGAGCTGTCTCTCAGACTAATCAAGCAACAGCTTGATACGTCTAGTATGCTCCTGATCTCATTTCAGCTTTGGTTCAAACATGGACAAAAGAGCTGAATTCCAAAATTGAGGTGAGAGTCACAGCCCTTAACATTAAGGCCACGTTTGACCAAGTGTGGCTTCAAGCATCCCTGCAATCAATGAGAATTGGGGAGAAAACACACTGGTGATTGGAGTCATACCTGGGACATTTTAAGATGGTTGTGGTTATTAGAGGTCAGTCGTTTCAGCTCCAGGATATTTCTGCAGGGATTCCTCAGCTGCTTCATCAATGACTTTCTTTCCATAATAATGTCAGAAGTGGGGATGTTCACCAATGATTTCACAATATTCAACATAATTTGAAACTCCTTAGTTACTGAAGCAGTCTACAAGATGCGGATGATATCCAGGCTTGGACGGGCAAGTGGGAAGTAATATTCACACCACACAAATGCCAGGCAATGATCATCTTCAACAAAGAGTGAATCTAACCACCACCCTTGAGACACAATGGCATTACCAAAATCAAATCCACCTCTATAAACATCCTGGGGGTTAGCATTGACAACTAGGCTACAGTGGCTATAAGAACAGGTCATTCTAGGAATACTGCGCCAAGTCATTCACCACCTAATTCGCTAAAGCCTGTCCACCCGTTAGAAGGCACAAGTGTGCAGTGTTATGTAACACTCTCCATTTACCTGGTTGGGTGCAGTTTCACTAATACTAAAGAAGCTTGACACCATCAAAGACAAATCGGCCTACTTAATTGGCACCACAAGCATCCACTCCCCGCCCCCCCCCCCCCAACCAATGCTCAGTAGCAGCAGTGTGTGATCTAAGAAGCACTGCAGAAATTCACCCAAGGTCTTGAGACAACACCTTCCAAACCCATGACCACTACCATCTAGAAGGACAAGGGCAGCAGTTACACCATGGGACCACCACCACCTGTAAATTCCTTTCCAAGCCACTCGCCATCTTGAGTTGTTCACTGTCACTGGTCAAAATCCGAGAATTCCCTCCATAACAGCATTGTGGGTTTACCTGTAGTACGTGGAGAAAATGGTTTAAAAAAGCAGCCCACCACACCCTTCTCCTGGCCAGCTTGGAATGGGTGACACCCATGTCCCACAAGACAATAGAAAAAAAGCATAGTAATACAATTGCAGTAATGTCTGATTTACTTTGAAAAATGAATGCAATTTTGACTTATATTTTGTGAATTATATACTTTTCTCTTGCTCTTTGCATATGTTATAGATATTTTCATCAAAAAGTCTGTTCACTGAAGAGGGTGTTGCTGATAATGAGATGACACGCAGATAGAGAATTTGTACATTCTTGGAGAAATATCTATTTGATCAGTGCATGTACCACTATAAGCCCAGAAAGAAATAACTTTCCATTCTGCCCACACTGCAGTCACTAGGAGATTGATAGGGCACAGAGATTAAGAATATGCCTTTACTTGGAATTTATTGACGTATTAAACATTGGAAATCCAGGAACATTGTCAAAGCCTTCTATTACAGTTGATGTCAGTAAAGGGCATATTTTGTTTTCTGTTTTCTAATCTTGCTCTGTTTCTTGCTTTCACTGCTGTCTTGAGCAGCTCTGCGGAAGCTTTGTCATGGCTAGCAGTGAGATATGACAAAAGAGTTTGTGATCAGCTTCAGCAGTGGAGATATTACTACTATCTCTCTTAGGCAGCCTACCCATAAGTTTAAAAACAGGCTGTAAAGTAATTCATTATTTAAAATGTGCCTTTTGTGGTTTATTGATCAAAAACATCTCCCACAGATCCAAGGCTATGTAGAAAATAGTAACTTCTGTTTGAAAGCATATTAACAATTCAAAACAAATGTGGATGAACAGAAGTGTAAGGCTTTTGCAAGAAGAAAATACTGTATTTCATTTGACAGGTTGTCTAAACCTTTGGACATGTAAGCCAGAACATTTAGGATGACGGCGTTTCCCTTCACACTACTTGAGTTGATGGTGAACTTCTCACTAGCAATATTGGCCATCTGTAGCAGTGTTAATGTTCCATGAAACATTAATTGGCTGAAACTCTCTCGTCCCAGCCGTGCCAGAGCTGCAACGGACAGGACTGGGACTGCATTAGTCCCCCAAGTCCAGGACCAGGTAAGTGCGGAGATCCCAGGACAGCTGTCCTCTGAAATGAGGAATGGGGAAGCCGCAAGGAGCTTCTGCAAGAAGCGGACCATGTTGGGACAAAACTTATTGAAAAGATGCTGTTTATGAGGGCATCCAAGCTCCTGCTTTCCTCCCCAAGGCCTGTATAGGATTTCTGAGTTTCCCACCTTGACCCTGATCTCCCACCAGCCTGAAAATTGGCAGGAAACTGCCTTGAAGTGTTAAGCGACCACTTAAGGACCTCAACTGGGGAAGGGCAGACTGGCTAGCCTGGACTTTGCCATCCCACCATAAAATAATGCAGAAATCTGTTTGGGCAGGAGGCAAGTGAGAAGACCACTAAGGTATTTTACAGGCTTTCTGCCTGCAAATTCACTGCAATGGAATATAAGCTCTATCCTTGTCCCCAGTCACTCTGTCAAATCTAATACTCACTATATTAACATCTGGGAGATTCATACTTAATTTAGAATCAGCAGAAGCTGCTAAAGACTGCTTTCTAAACCAGAATTTTACCTGAATAGCATTTTCATTTTGTTGAAGTTAAAGGTAGTAAACACATAATAAAGACCTAATGATTTTCTCCTCTTAATCATTTTTTTCTGATAATTAATTAGAAAATATTAATAGAATGCAATGTCTACAGCAATAAAATAAACTTTGTACCTATATAATGTGCTGGGGGTTGCTGTTGGAAAATTTATTGATGGCTCTCAATGGGATGGTTTTTATTCAAGCAGGTTCACTAAAGTGTTACAAGATCTACAACTGTCATTTTGACCTCTATAGTTCATTGTTGCAGTCACTTGCCAATATAATGATCCCTTTTTATGGTGGTGGTGACTTTTAAATCTCTCACATATACATTAAATTGACTTATGTATGATTTTAATATTTATGGGTCTATGCAATGTATCTACAATGTTTGAGCTATTTTGTAAATTTTTTGAAAAAATAAAATTTTATTTTTGTTTTATTTAGAGCAATGTGTCTGAGCTCTCATTTTCTCATGAGAGAAAATTATCATCTTTTGTTGAAAAATGGGATTAGGGCAGAACCGGCGTCCAATTCTTAAAGATAATAGTGGAAGTCTTCAACATGCAAATTCTTCAAGTTAAACCTTTAATTACAACAACCGCTACATAGAGTGTTGTACAGTATGCACTGTCTGTCTTTCTAAAGATCACTGCTATAGCACAAGCAAAAAACATTTTTTTAATATTAAGAGAGAGATTGGGAAGTCGTTGTTGTACAGATGAGCCACACTACGCATATGCCTTATCAAATCACACTATTTTGTCTACTGATGTACCTCAACAGTACACTGACTGCAGACAAAGGTAAACATACAGCCTGCTTCATCACTGCTGTTTTCAGCTGCACAATAATAGCCTTAAGACAAATCTACTTCCTCAAAGTTGACTCCACAACCTACTCAGTGATTATTTAGCATAAAAAAGCAAATATATTGCACTCTTTGCGTCATTTTTTTTCAATTCACAACATGAGCATTCAACCTGAAAATTGCGTTTACATCAATGCAAAATGCCTTGCACATTTACTGAAACAATTAATGATCTAATCTGAATTATTCATGTCAAATGCAATCTTGTGTGTGGCTGAACACATTTGTACCAGTTTTTATTCAAAAATGGATCACTGAGCTTAAGTATGCCTATTTCAGGTTGTAGCTTTTTTTTCTATGATTTCAGAAAACAATGGCATAAATTCTCAAGTTGAATCTGTTGGCTCAAGCATTATGCTAAGTCCAATGCCAAATCATTTGGTATGTGATGCATATTGAGTGGAACTAACTTGCTTATAATGTTGAGCAGCTGCAGATTTTTATTAGGCTCAAATAAACAGCATTGATATAAATCCCAATTGGTCTCTACAAGAACAGGATTAAAGGAGCTGCAAAGTAGGTGAGAAGAAGGCAAACAGTTAATCTTTTTTCATTATTTAATAGTTAATTAAATGCCTTGGATGTTCAAGCAACTTGAGTTGAATTCATAAAGTTTCTGTTGGGATAAAATTACGTCAAGATGAACTCCACACATTGGGCAAAATCTTATGAGAACCTGTGCTATGGCAAGATCTGTGGTGCAATAGGATAGGATGGTAGCCTTGATGTTAAGATCATCTGGCTGCAACTTTATCGTTTCTTAAAGTGGTGTGACAAGATTCTCAACAGCAAGTGGTGAGTTTCCAATTGATGCTCTTAATTGCTTGTAAACAGCTTGTTAACGGAATACATCATAGGTTATAATCTTGCCAAACTCTGCTTACAAACTAGTCATCAGGAAAACTCAGCATGGAAATCAGCAGGTACCTGGCAAGTTAAGCTCACTGCTTGATTGAAATGACTTGTATTTCCTATGGCCAAAAGATGTGGAGTATGGCACATTCCATAAGCACTAGACATGTCTACACTTTTGCCATGAGCATTGGCATTTGACTTTGAGGGAGTCATCGCCAACCCCATCCTGACATTTATGTAATGCTCTGACACTGTATCCTGAAATCTCACACTTACGAAACTGAGCACACCAGCAATCACAGTAGTCACATGGAGAGATGCACTGGCAATTGGTGCAGTCGCATAACTGTAGTGGTTGTAATGAGATTAGGCAGATGGATCTCATAATATCAGTTCCCTGATTGAGGCTGTTAATCGCATCTAATCAAGCAACCCTTAGTCAGAGCCTAGGTGTCCCAAGAGAAGGCGCTTGTGATATCCACCAACACTCGAGATTTTCAGGGAGAAGGGGGCATCCCAGGGAGTGGAGTGTTTTATTTCCCCTCCATCTCTAAATTTGATTTAATCTCTGTTCTACCTTTCACTTTTTGATAACGCAGCATTGCCCTTTGTCGAGAAGGGCACTGCTTGTCACTGGCCATTCAGGTGTTTCCATTCTTTCTGGTGGTGGAATGTAAATAAAGATTTACACACTTGTTCTTCACTGCATCTGACACTTGCACTCTCACAACATTGATGCTGGGGAAAAATAAGCACTACTACAGTTAGACAGTAGCGTGGAGGGACAAAACAAGAAAAAAATGAAAAAAGCAAACAAAAATAAAAATATCAGACACCCTGTTCACAGAGATGATCATTGTCAAGTACTCATCACATGTAAATAAAGGGTGACTTGGTGATGGGATACCAGGCTGAGGTGTTATTTCAATAGCCTGCACAGCATGGCCAGCTTTATGCAGGGTTCTGTCAAGGATACCTACATCTCCTCTTACATCAGTGGACGACATCAAGCTTTCATCTGTACTATGTCTCAGCAAACTCTGCATCTGCAGCAAGCAATGGGACACGTGTGACATTCTTTAGGGAGTGGACCATACTCCACTCCCTGGGGGCACCTGTCTGGGGCATCAGCCACAGACAGGTGTCCAGTGAAGATGGCTTTATACAAGGTTCTGTGCCTTTGTTCTTCAGGGAATGGGTCATGGTCAGTCTTTAGTCTCCATACGGGCTAGGCCATTGGGGGAGTGATCTGCCATGATTGGGGACAAAAGTCAGAATGTGTGTAGCTATTGGCTAGAACTGGCCAGTCACGGTGCCCAAAGGAGTGGGTCACAGCTGTCATAGATATGATAGCGTTGGTTGTAGACGCTGAACCAATACTCAGCTTGGGCGATGAGTTGGTGAAATATGAAGCCTTTGTGATTGGCAGAATGGGAACCTAGGGAGAGACAGTGATGGTGGGCATCTCAGCGACACATTTACACTAAGGCTAAAAGCCAGTGGCAGAGGACTGCTCGCTGTTAGTTCCATCATGAAGCACATGGACATAGCAGAATGTCCAGGAGGATGGCTGCAACTGCACCCTCGTTGAGAGGGGTTTGCATCTAAAATTGGTCATGGGGTGTTCACAGGAGAATATTGGTGTCATCCACATGTCATGTTTACAACACTGCCATGCAACTATGTACACCATGCTATTGTGCAACATTGACCCTCATGTGTTGCACCTTCCTGACACCATCATTGCCTGAGATAAACTCTCCTGACCGCACAGCTGGCCAAAATGTAGCAAATATCGGTGGGCAGGCAGCCTAAGGTATCAGATTTAATAACATTTACTTATATTTCTAACCCACTCCCATGTAAGGAGAAATTGAGGACTGCAAATGCTGGAGTGTCAGTCAAAACGTGTGGTGCTGGAAAAGCACAGCAAGTCAGGCAGCATCTGAGAAGCAGCACAGTCAACATTTCGGGCATAAGCCCTTTGTCAGGAATGACATTGTCACCCAAGATATACACCCTCCCTCCTCCACCACCACCACCACAGTCTATCTTTATGGACCAGGGACAGATGCCATGGGGGACATCAAAACATCTAGACCTTGCACAGACATGGGCAGCCAATCTAACAGTGAAAATGATGACCAAGTGTTTGGTCAAGTAAAGTATGTTTTGAAAATCTTAAAATGGGAAACTGGACAGGTTTAGGTAGTTGAATGTGTGACCTCTCAGTGGTGCAACAGTTAAAATTAGGAATATGCAAGGAGCCAGAATTGGAAAGGTACAGATGTCCTTGAATGTTGAGAGTTGCAGAAGATTACAGGGACAAAGTGGGAGTAAAGTCATGAGAAGGGAACTGAAAACAGGATGAGAATTTTAAAACTGAGGCATTGCTTCCTGGGAGTTCATGCAGGGCATTGAGGAAGAATGAGTAAAAGAGTAGTTCGGAAATAGGCTGCAGAGTTTTGGTATAAGCTAAACTTTATGGATGACAAAGTTAAAAATCACACAACACCAGGTTATAGTCCAACAGGTTATAACCTGGTGTTGTGTGATTTTTAACTTTGTACACCCCAGTCCAACACCGGCATCTCCGATTTATGGATGCCAGGAGCTTAGTCAGGACTATCTTGGAGATAACAAAGGAATGGATGAGGGTTTCACAAACAGTTGAGTTGATTCAGGAGCAAATTAGAGTGATGTACGAGAGATGGAAATAGACAGTGTTCGTGCCATGTGGCATATGTATGTGTGTTCGAGAGGTCACTGCTGTCAAATGCATCAGCAAGGTTGTGAGTGTTCAAGTCTAGACTCCCAGGTGCCAGGCAATAAAATGTAGGAATACTGGGGAAAAAGTAAGTTCACCATTGGATAATCAATCTTTGGTATAATCTTTAAAAAGTATAATTTTTCATTACTAAAGTATATTTCCACTGAAGTATAAGAAAAGGAATAGAATCCAATACATTAAACAATGAATTCCTGTTTTATCTGAAAGATAAAAATTCTTTACACTTTTGAAAACAGCACTTATACTGTGTAATAGGGGAGTCTTGATCATTGACAAGTGGACTTTGATTGCTAGAGGTGATGCTATGAATAATGCACGAGTAATGAATGAATTACAGTTAACTGCCAAGTTTTATATAAATTTTAAACAGCAGGTTGACTCTGGTCAAGACATTGCCCTGAGAAGTTAACCATAAAATAATTGTCACCTATTTTGTTGCATTGAAATAGGCAGTGTGTATGTCTATTTTCTTTGTCTGAAAAAAAGCCCTTTATATTAGTTTAAGTAGTTTTGAGTACGCACAAGTTTGCCAAACTCTAAATTGGTTGTCAGCATAATTCTTCATATGGTCAGAATTGTACAGCAGCTGACATGGAGTCACATCTATGTTGGACACTTCTGAGTTTTGCAAGGATGGTTGGTTATCCACTGTCAGAACTTTCCTTACTATGAACTGCTGAAGGGATACACACTTTGATAAGATCCATCAGTCCTTTGGACATACAGCTACATATCTAACATCACACCTGCACTGAAATTCATATATTATTCATTTGTATGATAGACAGAAGTTCTTTTTGGCTTACTGCAGCATTCTGTTTGTAGTGATCATTATTCAAGTTGTTACTGCATTTGTAGCAGGGTGAGGCAGTTTGGTTCACTGTTGCCCAAACCTTTAAGATACTTTACTTTTCGTGGGTTATCTGACATAGACTGTGCACATTTCAGGACCAAATGTGACAGCCTTAATGTTATTCATGATTTAGCACAATATACAACGAGGTTAGCTGATCAGTTTTACCATTGTCCTGCAGCAAAACTCAAGTTGTGTAATACCAGACAACTATCCTATTCCTTTATTCTACAGAGCATTGTAATTCAAAACAACAGCTGAAGAATTCACTATCTTTTCTTGCATTCTTCATTGCAGCATGCTTTGGTAGCTAGACATCACCCAATGTTGATTCATTTCAAACCTCCATAATGTTGAGAGAGCTTGCCACAAAATGTCAAACTTTTTTGGCTGCATAGATTTGATAATCCTTGATAGGCACATAAAGTGTAAAATAGATTTGAAATGCCTGGGAACATTCCATGGAATGAGTATCTCTGACACAAAGCCAACAGCTGCAATGTTATGACTCTGTGTGACATCCCCAAATTCACAATTCATGCATATCCATATTATTTCCCAAGGAACGTTTTATAATTTAGATATGATGATTTGTGGGAACACAGGAACATAAGTAGGCTATTCAGCCTCTTCAGAGTGTTCCTCAATTAAATTAGATCTGGGTAATCTGTTCCTCAACTCGATTAATGTGTCTCAGATCCATCCTCCTCATCACTGTCATCCAATAAAAATCTATTGATATCTGCCTTGAACATTTTGATTGACCCAACATCACCTGCATTTGAGGCAGCTGATCCAGATTTCCACAACCCTACATGTGAAAATGTGCCTTCTGATTTTATTCCTGAATGTCCCACTAAGATTAGGATTTTCCTCACTAGAGGAAATAACTTATTTGTATTGACCATTTTATAATTTTAAATATCTGTTACTTCCCTCTTAAATTTCCCATACGTTTATTCACCTGGCGACATAATTTAGTCTTTTAAACCCTGATATTCAGGTGAATCTGTATTATATCATAAGTAGCAGTGCCCAAAACTGAGTGAGATTCACCTGATAAAACAGATTAATAATTGCTTAAATACCCATAGGCAGTGTTTGCAATGGCTTGCACAATAGATCTGCTTGTAGACTAATTTTCAGTAATGTATCACAGTAATCAGTGTTAGGGCTTTTTATCTTTTGCCACATTTATCAATGACCAATAGGTTGGGGGAATGTCCGCAAGTTTTCAGGTTGTATAAATATTTGTACAAATATTATTATTGTGAAAGAAAGTAAATTATTGCAAACTGATCCTGACAGGTTGGGAGAATGGGCCTGTACTTGGCTAATGAAAGGATAGTTTGAGTTATTGAGGTGAGGTTTCGGTCAGGTTGGAGATGTGAAGAATGGGGTTAGTAGGAATGTAGGTGTTGGGGGTTTGAGGATGTAGTTTGGTGGAAGTTTAGGCTATGGATAATGGTTGGTGGGGTTCAGTACCTGGTGGGAAGGAGATGAAGGGGAGGATTATTGTCACTGGTTGAAGATGTGATGGGTTGGGGGTGAACGAGAGTGTTGAATGTAGTATGATGGTGAGTAGACAGTGGGGTTGATTGGAGGTATTAAGTTGGGAGTGATTTGGTGGTGTGAATGTGGATAGGTTAGGGGATGTGGGGGTGAATTTGAGTGTCCTGGGGAGTGTTGCTGAACAAAGAGATCTTAGAGTGCAGGTAATAATTCCTTGAAAGTAGAGTCACAGGTAGATTGGATAGTGAAGAAGGTGTTTGGTATGCTTTCCTTTACTGGTCAGGGTACTGAGTATAGGAGTTGAGACATCATGTTGCTACTGTACTGGACATTGGTTAGGCCACTTTTGGAATGTTGCATGCAATTCTGGTCTCCTTCCTTTCAGAAGGATGTTGTGAAACTTGAAAGGGTTCAAAACAGATTTACATGGATGTTTCCATGGTTGGAGGATTTGAGCTATAGGGAGAGGCTGAATAGACTGTGGCTGTTTTCTCTGGGATGTCAGAGGCTGTGGGCTGACATTATAGAGGTTTATAAAATCATGAGGGGTATGGATAGGATAAATAGAAGGTCTTTTCCCTGAGGTGGGGGAGTCCAGGACTAGAGGGCATAGGCTTAGGTTGAGTTGGGAAAGATTTAAAAGGGACCTAAGGGGCAACTTTTTCACACAGAGGGTGAAGCGTGTATGGAATAAGTTGCCAGAGGAAGTGGTGGAGGCTGGTACAATTACAACATTTAAAAGGCACCTGGATGGGTATATGAAGGTTTTAAAGGGATATGAGCCAAGTGCTGGCATATGGGACTAGATTAGGTTAGGATATCTGTTCAACATGGACGAGTTGGACCAAAAGGGTCTGTTTCTGTGCTGTACATGTCTATGACTCTAAGTGGGTGATGGAGATGAACAAGGGCGAAATACAGTGTAAGTTTGCTGGCGGGGGTGGGGGGGTTTAATGGGGAGTTGTAAAAGTAAAAATGTAATTGCCATAGTCTCGCCAGACGATGAGCCTCTCATTCGAGACGACTGACAGTGATTTAACGCCTCAGGTGATGCTGAGAAGGGAAGTTCTTCAGCTGTGTGAAGAACTGTGCTGTGGGCACCATTCTACATTGGAAACCAACTGACTTGGCTGACCTCGAGGTGAAGTGAACGGGAAACCCACGTGCCTGCAGTGGGGGA
The DNA here is from genome assembly GCF_047496795.1 of Chiloscyllium punctatum. Taxonomy (NCBI): domain Eukaryota; kingdom Metazoa; phylum Chordata; class Chondrichthyes; order Orectolobiformes; family Hemiscylliidae; genus Chiloscyllium; species Chiloscyllium punctatum. The sequence goes on along the minus strand of NC_092777.1, from coordinate 41,920,609 downwards.
GGAGCCCAGGATGTGCCGGGTTAAAGCGATGGCCACGCCCCCCTCCTCTCCTTCGGCTGTTTCCGCCGCTGACGGAAATGACCGAAGGCGCTCGGCGCTGGGGCTCGAGCGCAGCCGCACCGGCTCCTCTTTGCGGAGATTCACCGCCTCGGAGCCTGAGGGAGAAATAGTCGGTTGTGTGTTTTCTCTCTGTCTCTTTCACTCACTCACTCACTCCCTTCCTTCTCTCCACCCCTTCCTCTTCCCTCCCCTTACATCCCCCTCCCCCCCCGTGTATTTTTAAGCAAGTGGAAGTTGTTGTGCTGAGGGATATTTGCAGGAATCTCTCCCGATGCAGGCCATCAAGTGTGTGGTTGTTGGGGACGGGTAAGTTCGTTCATCTCCATCACCTGAGAGAGAGAGAGAGGAGAAGGAGGGGGGGGAATTACAAAAGAAAATGAACATTGCTGCAAGCCCCTGGGCTGTGTCTGCGAGGCATAAAGAAAAATCATTGCTTTTATTTAAATTTAAGTCACGTTGTAACGGAGCATTTCTTTTTGTTATTGCATTTAGGGTTTTTGTGTCATCCGTTACATTAGGCGACGCTTTGATTTTTTTTTGCATCCTATTTCGATATATTTTTTAATTTAAAAAATATGAAATAGATGTTATTCTCCCACCGAGATTGTTCCTCCACCAACACAATCGAGACACTTGCCCCAGTCCCAGCCCTTGGTGTGGAGCATTCCTTTTCAAAGCGACAGTTCTTGGTTTCTTCCCTGTCCTCCTCACAGACCCCCCCCCCCCCCCCCCAAGCGTTTTCTCCTGAACCGCTCGCTGTTTATTCACCTTTCCCACCCCCCTGGAGTGAAAGGGCGGCTGGGACCCTCGGTAATTTCTGAGATCTACATGACCTGGAAGGGAGAGTGTGGAAAGAGATTAGCGCAAAGTTTTCGTGTACCAAGTGTGGAAGAGATGAGCGCAGCCCCGACAACTGAATGTGTTTCTGTGGGCTGTGGTGGAAGCACAATGGCTGGTATCTATTTGTGATTTGGTTCGCACAGCCCTTCATAGAGTAAATAACTGGCTACAGTTGTGCTACAAGATGGCTGGCGAGAGGGACAGTGGCTCAACACAGGGTAGGCACTCTGGTAAAACCAGCTTGTCTGGACTAGATGATGGTTATAGTCGAACTGCTGATTTTGGTTTTTGATAGATGTGACTGTGGAATCTGGTTGTGCAATCTGAGAAATTGGCATTGTGAATATGTACAGTACATATGCGGAGCCTTGATGCATGCTGCTGTCTAGTAACACTGATGCTCGGAGTGATGGTGGTATATCGAACACAACAGATATTTTATAAGAGGTAGTCGACTGTATAAAACCTTGGTATGTATGCAAACTATATGTGTGACTGTCAGATTTTATTTGAGCTGAAGATTTGCTTATAGCACTCATTTGTGAAGTAATGGATCCCTTTTCAATAGTCTACTGCTCAAAGATTTCAAATTGTGTGTACATATTTTCAGATTTATTGTCTCATTTAATTTCCCCTTCCTTGAACTATTCATTTCATGGGTTGGAAAACTGCCATACAGATCTCATCAACTCACCAAGCCATTAAGTGGAACAGTTCATGTGTAGAGAAGTGAATAAGAATGTTGTTCTTGAATAAGCTTTGTACACCTCAAATTACTTAGTGGATAGTTAAGTTACGATATGTCAGCTGTCTTTTTGTGCAAAAGTTATCAACGTTGGGATAAGTTGTCAGTTTTTTTTGTATGTTTCCAGTTGAACAGAGGAGCTGCTTGCATCTGAACAGTGGCATGGGGTGTCTACATTCATTTGAAGCATCACAACAGGGAGACAGTGTGTTACCAATAAACCAGAAGTAAAAAGCCATGAAAAGAACTGGGGAATGAAAGATTAATGTCAGTGAGAAGGATGAAATAACTGATGATTGTGAACGACATGTCTCCCTAATTCCCCTCTCCCCAAAGCTTTCCAGTGGTTCTGCCTTTGCCAGCTGATACAGAATTTTGGCAGTGAAATTAAGGATGTAATTACAGGCATTGAACTTTTGCAGCTGGAGGTCTGTGCTGTAGTGAAGGCTTTTTGTAATCCAAAAGCTATTAAAATTTTAAATGTGTGATGTTGGGTTGGATTTTTGCTTTAAAAGTGTATGTCTAAATTGTGAGTGATATTTTGTGCTGAAGAAAATAAGTAACTTTCTTACCGCTGACTGCATATTTTTGGAAGGGAAGTTACTTAACGGACAAGAAGAAAAATAAACACAGTAGTTTCAGTGGTTGGGAAGGAGATGGTATGTCTCTACCAAGTTCATGTTGTATAATACCTAGAGTTTTGGACACTATACAATAGCCAATATTCCTAGTTCTAAATATCAGTATTAAAATCAGTTTTGAGTTGGGGATCACTGATTTACATATGGATAACTGCTTCACAACTGATTTAATATTTGTACTCGCGCAGCATATTACACAACTAATCATGGGTCTATTGTAAAGTGATAGAGAGACTTCACAGGTCTGGTAGCATCTGTGGAGAGAGAAACAAAGCTAATGTCTTGAATCTGATATGATTCTTCATCAGAATATGAAGAAGGGTCATGTTGGACTTGAAACATTAGCTTTGATTCTCTCTTCACGAATGCTGCCAGACCTGTTGAGATTTTCTAGCACTTTTGTTTTAATTTCACATCTCCAACATGCGTAATGCTTTGCTTTTATTGTACAGATCAGTCAGCCAGGAGAAAGTGGCAAACTTTCATCAGTTTATGAAAATGCTGAGAAATATCCATGCAAATGAGTTTTAAAAGTTTACGGTTGACATTTTTTTTCATGAATGTCTTGTGTAACTATGAAGTGATACCTGGCATCATCCAGGCATGTGATTCTTTCAGCTGTTGTTTTAATTGGTCCTACAACAGGTTGGCTGCAACCTGTGATGTAACTCCAGTTCCATTACCCATAAATTTTATGTCATCAGCAGCATTATACTAAGAAAGTCAGTGAGATGCCACTGTATATTGGCACACATACAGGATTTCAACTGTGACCCCTACACAGACTAGCAAATCTCTCAGCCTAAGAGTCGACTGGGTGGATGAGTTACTTATATGCATAGCTGCTGCATCAATAGAGCATTCCTCCTTTTGAAATTTTGTGTGCATTGTGGTAACAATAAAGAGGTTGCCAACAAACACTATATCAGTGAGCTACCTCAATCCTTGGTTAAAATTTGCAAGAATGAGTAAATTACCAGGACTTTGCCCTGGAGTGTGTTCATTAATTAATTAATTAATTAGTTATTTTTATGCCAGTTAACATTACCATAAATGCTGACTGGTATTGAATAATCTGATTTTTAAATATCCAATCATCTTTAAATAGAAAGATTTGTGAGACTACATGAACTGAGCTTAATTTGCAAACCAGGAAGCATTATTCTAATTCTTGAAGGATAGAAGAGGTTTGTATTACATTCCAAATCTTTCTTCTTCTCTTATTCTGTAGGTATATAACCAAAATCTAGAATTGAAAGCTAATCTCAGTAATGGTGACTATGAAATTTATCAAAAACTGGCATGCCATACCCATCTGCTTTACTGATCTTCCTTAGGGAAGAAAATATGCTATCCTCGTCTGATCAGACCTGTGACTCACAATCCATAATTATGTGGTTCACTGTTAACTGGTTTTTGAAGTGGCCTAACGAGTCACTCAGTTGAAGGGCAGTTAGAATGGGCAGCAACTAATACACTCATTCCACAAAAGAATCAATGAAAATGTGCGAATATTCTATAGTATATCAATTGAAATCTCTATACTTTACAATATATGCCTTCTGAGTCCTCTTTTAGAACGAATAGTACAGCACAAGAACGGCAATGTTAGACCATAAGACACAGGAGCAGAGATTAGGTCATTCAGCCCACCAAGTCTGCTCCACCATTCGATCATGGCTGATAAGTTTCTCAACCCCATTCTCCCGCCTTCTCCACATAACCCTTGATACTCAAGAAGCTATCTATCTCCGTCCTAAATGTGTTGAATGATCTGGCCTCCACAGCCTTCTGTGGCAATGAATTCAGTGTTGTCCGAACATGAGGCCACACAAAACTAAACTATTCTGCATGTCCTTGGTCCATATCCCTCCATTTCTTGCATGGAAACCAATGCAAGTGCCCTATTGATGCCAACATAAGGTGGCAAGAGTAATGCTAACAGAGGACTGACTGCATCGGTCATGGTTTTATCAGTCATACCAAGTTACTATGCTGTTAGTAATTCTACTTAAGCCATTCATGATCATATTTTAAAAATGTCATCAGATTTTTTTTTTCTGTATTATGCCATGGAACATGGGTGTTGCTGGTTATCCAGCATTTATTGCCCATCCCTAGAAACATAGAATCCCTACAGTGTGGAAGCTGGCCAATTGGCCCATCGAGTCCACACTGATACTCCAAAGAGCATCCCCCTACCCTGTAACTCTGCATTTCCCATTGCTAATCCATCTAGCCTGGACACCTCTGGTCACGACAGTCAATTTAGCATGGCCAATCCACCTAACATGCCCATCTTTGGACTGTGACAGGAAACCGGAGCACCTGGAGGAAACCCACAAAGTGGGGAGAATATGTAAACTCCACACGCACAATCGTCCAAAGGGTGGAACTGAACCTGGGTCCCTAGTGTTGTGAGGCAGCTGTGCTTACCACTGAGCTACTGTGCAGCCCCTAGTTGCTTTTGAGAAGGTGATGGTGAGTTGCCTTCTTGAACTGTTGCAGTCCATATGCTGTAGGTATGACACGACCTTTCTGCTGGAGAATTGTTAAATGTGTTGTATCTTTGGCAGGGACAACAGGAATATTTGGCCAAACTCTCCCAAGTCCTACCATATACCAAATATATATATCTGACTGAGGGATGGACTTTGTGGCTTTGTTATTCTGGCGACAAGGACTCATGATGGAGGTGGGGGAATGATTTGAATGTATCCTTTTCTTTTGGCTGTTTCTTTTATTTCTGCTTCAGCTTTTAATCCCATGTTTTGTATGCTAAGATGGCACCAGAGAATGGCGACTTTGCACATTTTTCATTTCTCCTGTATTCCTATACTGGAGTACACGTGACAACTAAATCTAAATCTAACATGTCCTGAACTGGTGGGATAGAATACATCCTTCAAAGATTTATTTCTGCAATCACTGGAAAGGACCATACTTAATGATTGCAGCTTTGCTTTTGTTAATGGTTACAGGGCCCTGGATAAGGGCTGTCTCCTGCAACTTGTCATTCCAGTCAGTTAAAAATTGAACTTTGATCAGATTGGTTTATGGCTACCTCATTTTATTCAATTCACTGCTGAGTGAACCATCTGAGATTTGTCATCATTGCATGGTATAGGTATTCTCTCTTCCAATTCTTTTCTAAGTGGAATTTTATTTTTGTATTCTTCCAGCAGCATCTTTCATGAATGACTTTCTAACTGAAGTTCTTACCTTCTTAACACCATATGTTCTTGTTTAACTTCAAACCATTGCTTTCCTGTTTCAAGAGTGTTTCACTTTTACTATATTTCCTGGCTTAAGCCAGGAGAGCGGAACGGCTGCTACCAAATTAGCTAGTGTTCACATGGCCACGTCTGAGGCAGGTATCCTAGGGAAACTGCTGTAGACATAACTTGTGAAATGTTTCTACATGCACACCTTTGTGGCATCACTCTTTCATTGTTTTACCATAAGGTGGTGTATAGATTCAATTTTTTTCTATCGGCAGCTGGATGTGTTTAGAGAATAAGTGATTTATTTTAGTAACTGCTACTTTATTTGGGTAAATACTTCAACAGTTCTCCATCCAAGCTCAGCAAGTTGAGTGTGTTTTTAGTTTGTTTTGTTTCAAGTATGAATGTTGACTAGAATAAACAGAAAGCACCCTGCTCTTCTTTAATACTGAATTTTGACATCCACCTGAACTACATTGGCATTTTTGTGTATTTGTGACGAATCTCTGGGGCTGGCATTGGTGATTTATACAAGTGTGTGATGGGAAAGTGGGACTGTCTTATTGGAAGTCAGCTTGACATGTGAAGTGCAAATCATATAATTATTTTTGAGATCTTCATTATGGCTAAGTAAAGTTTCTAAATGAAATCTTTTAGTTAATAACAATGTTAAGATTTAATTCAAGTTGGAAGGAAAAGATTACATAATTGTCTGTACTATGGTATTGATCTTGGGATGGCAGTAAGGATTTTTCTGCTGGCCTCAGCACTCCCAGTTAGGGAGGGGGAAAATCTTAGTAGATTTTCACTCTAATCACTTCCCAGTGACCTGTGCACAGTTGCCAGTAGAAAAAAAATTGAACTCCATATTAATATCCAATCTCATTGACCGTCCTGCCAACACTGTATCTAGGTTTGAATGAGGAAGGGTCACTGCCTGAAGTGCTGGACGCTACAAGTACCTTTTGAGATAATTTAAAAGACAAAAAGGAACTGTTTTAATTTATTGCTTTATTAGAAGGAGAATATTCAGTGTGCTTTCTTGTTTTTCTTTTAAAGAAGTGATTTTTGGGAAGGATGGGGAAGGGTGTGGAGTCATGGTATGTGAGCTACAAAAATGACATTGGGCATCCGTGACAAGCTTTGTTACTAACTGCTGCATTCAGCCGATCCCATTTGCTGGTGAATTACGTTTTGGATTTCTGTGTGTGCGTATGTTTCTTTCCTGTTAATCATTACATCATCACTAACCAATGAGGAGGGTCTTGAGAGAAGTGTGAGATAGTGAGCTCTGCTTGGAATGTGCTATCTCGACTGACAGATGATGCAGCTTTCTGACAAAGAATTAGGGGTCTGGTTACTTAGCAACATTAATTGTTTGGTTTGCACCTTGAGAACTTGTTGGGGGTTTAATTCCAATGTAACGGACAGATTACTTAAAATGCTACAGCTCTTTAGTAAATGTTTTAATGTTAAATGTATATTGTGTTGTGCTGCATAATTTATAGTCCTTAGATTGTGTAGCACTGCAGAATTAATTTCAGGTCATTAATCAAAGAAGCGTTGTCTTGGTTATAAATTATGAAAGTAACAGAATCAGTGAGGCTTTTAATAGGAATTTGAGAATTGCATTGTTTTGTAGTGAGTATTTGATAAACAAAAAGGTTTACCCCCAAGTATTTATTTTCTGCTTTCAACAACATTTCTTTCTGTAATTTCTGCCTATTCTCCCCATTCCAGATTTTGTGCTCCAAAACCTGATGTGCATATTTTCACATGATATGAACTTAAATATTTGAATGTTGTAAGTGCCACTCCCTATCAAACTAACCTGTTTGAGCTGCTTTTTGCAGTTGCAGTTCATAAAGATAGATGAATTGTTTTAATATTTTTAAAATACTATAACATTCTGATGAATACGTGACACCTGTCAGAAGGTATATTCTGTGAAGAATTCTATATAGAAATAGATGTTCGTTTGCTTTGTGTCTCAAAGGTCACAAGCAATCTAGCCTAATGGATGTGTTCTATATTTAGCCAGTAGAATTGAGTTTTTAAAATTTTAGAGTTTTGGGATTATATTCCATGAATCCATCTGTTTGCACCTAGTATAATTGTATTATACTGATTAAATAAGTGCAGTACCCATTGTTGTTCGAGGGCATTTTCACTGGTCTTTGATATGGTGGTTGAAAGGGTATATTTGAGAGTGCTACTCATTTTTCTCTTGGAAACTACAAATAGTAGGCTTTGGTTTTGAGAAACTTCTCCTTTGCAATGCAGTAATTCCATGATCAGCTTGCTAAAATTTGTTTAGAACTAGGCTGACTATCCGTTCATCAATACTTTGACCTGGGCAAAGCATGAGATTATGCCCCTGCCTCTGCCTCTGGAGGCAAGGTAATGATTATATTGGCAGAAGTAGATGGGTATGATTGCCACTATTTAACATTCCGGTCACCACTTTATTCTAATATGAGAACCATAGTGGCCAGTCACAAGCAAGCTTTTGTAGTGATGGTGTATGCATGTGTATTATCATATGTACACCCTTTCAGTGCCAATATATTGCCGGGTATTGTTTCAGAATCCACAGCAGAAACAAGGAAGGGAAGCCATTAGGGTGTAGGTTATTTTCTAATAATCTGTGATTTAACTGTTGAGCAAAGCAATGGTTTGAATTACCTTTTTTTTAAAAAAACTGTAACCTGGGTCGAGAATTAACCCAAGTGGATGAGATAAAAGTGATTGTTGTAAATTTGACAGTCGCTTTTTGACCTGAAACGATGATTTTGGAAAACAGAAATAAAGCTATTGAGGGAGGGGAATGTAGAATCCTCTAAGATTAGGTGAATCAGAAGACTGCAGGAGAACTTGATGTTGCCTTTGTTCTGTGCTATTCCTGAATGTAAAAGGGTTAGCATGTTTCAGTATTGTCCATTGATTTCATGAATCTGCAGGGGAGGGATACTAGATTTCAGCGAGATCCAGGACATAGCATCAAATTCACAGTCTGAATTAGAAATTTAGATGCTATCTGTCTATAAGAATATTGATCATACAGGAAATAGTAATGCAGGTTAAGACGATGGTAGAACTAAAATTAGTTGAGATTGGAAATTCTTAAATAATGTGTATGATAGATATGGAAACAGAAACTGCTATTGAGCAAGACTTCAGGGAGTAAGAAAAACAGCACATGGAAGATGAGTAAAAGGGCTGAAGCTTATAGTAAAAAAAATGAAAACTCTTGGTTCACAACTCACTTTAAATTCTTCATATAATAGTGATAATTATCTTGGAAAAAGAATCCCCAAATTACCCAAGTCACATTTTGTTATGTAAAACTGATGTACAATTGGTTAGTTATCCCAAAATAGTATTCCAGTGTCAGGTGAAGTTAATGTCAGAGTGAAAAATGATGGTACATCCAATTACTTGCCATTGGTAGGAGGAAGAAACAAAGTCACACTGGTAGGAAGGATTTGGCTGAAGAATATTTGATTATTTACAGATTGTTTGTTTGTTTGATTATTGAGAAAGTGTCATGAGAGCAAAATGTGGTCTTTTGAGCAAGGAGAACCAAATGGTAAAATTAGCCATTGGGCTGATATTAAATACTACACTTTTCTGCAGACCATGCAAATGTATTGTCAGTATTTCCCCTGAAGATTGATCAGTTTCTAGTCACTGAGTTACCTGTGGCTGCTTTGCATGCACAAATGACATTCTGGTGTCTGCTAGATATTTTAGTGACACAACTCTCAAGTATGTGCTGCTCGGTAAAGTGCTCAATTATGTCATGAATGACTGACCTAAAGATTGGGCAAGTATTTCCTACTTAGAAATGAGCTTTGTGGATTGAGACTCTTTGTTTTTTTTTGGGGGGGGGTGGTTTAAGAGTCATTATTGCACCAAGATTTAGAGATTTCTAAGAGGAACTTCATTGAGAGCACAGAGGGATCGTGCATATCAAAGCAATAACTGTTTTGTTATCCAAAGGTAGGTGAAGATGTTGAAGAGTTGGTGAAAAGTTGTGACATGTGTCTCCATAAGAAATCAAATAAAACGAAAAGATTTATTTTATTCCAATGCAGACAAAAAGTACCATGATTTAGTTAATAGCTGTAATAAGTGGATAAATGCCAAGCTATTGAGATTTTAAGACATTGGGTTGCCAGAAAAATTAGTATTAGATAATGATCCACAGTTTGTCTGAAGAGTTTAAAATACTTCTGAGTAATAATGGAGTCAAACATGCTCTCTCATAGCGTCATCTCACTGAGCATAAATGGTGCTGTGGAAAGAAATATACGAATTGTGAAGTAGTCTTTGTAGAAATATTTATTTGGTAAGGAACCAAGCAGCAATTTCTATGTTTCTGTTTGACACAATCCAAAGTATATTCTGATCTCTTAAGAGTAACCTCACAGTTTAAAACAGATTGCTCACCTTAAGTTTTGTGTATAAAATGGTTTTAGGACAAGATTTAGTTTCTTTAAACCTGTGGCCAACAGCAAAGTAAGAGAAAAGCAAGACATGGAAGGTGAGTCATGATATACTAAGCATTAAACTTGAGTTCATTCCTGGTCAGAAGGTGAAAAGCCACTGAAGTGAAACATATACATGTGAACAGAATTCTTGTAGATACTTCGGGGGGTGGGGGGGGAGAACAAATTGCTAAAACAACTCAGCAGGTCTGACAGTATCTGCGAAGCGAGAAACAGAATTAATGTTTTTGGTGTAGATACTCTTCTTCAAAACTGTGCTTTGCTTGAGAGAGGAAATTTTGGCAAAAGGACAGCAGAACAAAGCACCTAACGTCCAAATTCTTCTTTTAATCCCAAAGTAAAAGTCGAACAAACTGAAGATTTGCTTGTATTCCATGTCCGCTGATAGTATGAGATGTTTCAGGATCTTTAATTAAGGTGAATAAATCAATTTCACAGTCACACCCATCAAGTGGGGTTGATAATCAGATTTGACATAATTAGAGATTGAGAGAGCAGATTAAAGGTAATGGAAATGGACGGAGATGCCCAGTCAGAAAGTAAAGGATGGTGAATTGACAGCATGTAGGAAGAAAGAGGAAATAAATTATTTTCATTACCAAATGTTTAATTTGATAAGTACTGTATTGCATTCCTATTGAGGAATATTTTTGATATGTAGATTTATTTTTGGTAACTTTGATCATATTTCTATTGCAGTTATAGTTGAAACAATTTGGCAGCCCAACATCCTAAACTTTTGAGTATTGGTGATGTTGGTTTACTCATTGTATCTGAAAATCATATACAGGGTACATGGATCAATTTACATTTTAATATACACTTTTTGAAGTGGGGGTGAAGTACAGTATATTGCACGGTTTGAGTAATTTCTGTTATCTTCCTCTGTCTTCTATGATTGGGAGGTACAAAGCATTATTAGAGTAATGGCTGGTTGCCTGCTGTTGATATATATTAGCTGTATTCACTGCAGTACACGATAAATCAAATAATTCTTGTTTGAATATTTTGATTTTAATACTTGATTCAGTGGATGTCTACAGTTCAATCATTTGTAATCTAGCCTACCTGCCATGGTTGTAGAGTAGGTCTGGACGGTATTCCACTCTTCGCTGCTATAACCAATGACAATGTTTTCATGTCTAAATTAAATTAGAGTGACTGGATGTTTTCGTTGGTGTTTCGTTTGAAAAAATCTGGTTCAATGTCTAGAGAGATTAGATTGAAAATTCACTGCAAATTCTGTATAAATAGCTACCCAGCTGCCAGGCTTCAATCATCAAGAATATCATGAGGTATTATGTTCCATTTTAGATAATGTCTGTAATTTTAATTTGCTGTTTTTCTCCTGATGCTAATTGGAGATTTTCTTGCTTTTTGTTAATGGTCAATTTACAGGTCACAATGATAAAAAGGTTTCTTAGACATAAGCAACAGCTGTAAATGAAGTATTTTTCTCTCCATTCCCACATCATTACTAGTTCCTGATTTTTGAATTTAAAAAAAAATCTTTAGCCTCACATTTTGCATTCTTCTAACTTAAAGGTACAGACTCAGTCTGATCCTGGAGTAGAACTGCTCTGATAATGGATGTCACTGAAGTAAATGTTAATGCTTTGTTAATGGCAGGATATTCAGCTGTTGGGTGACAAGTTAAGTTCAATCTGGTCTTCCTACTATCGGCCATGTATATAGATATTTTCTGGATAGTGATTAGCAACAGCATGCATATTTTATATATAGAAGCTAACTACAGAGATGAGCAGTCAAGTGTAGGACCTTCCTGTCTTGAACAGCTCATGTGCTTAACCATAAGTGTTAGCTAAAATGATTGTATTTTTTTAAAACCGGTTTTTAAACTCTTCTTCCTTTCTGTCACATTTTCAATTTACAAGAAATATACACTTATACATTGGAATTGGTATTGTTACTTCCCAAAATATTGATTTTGCTCATCATTCTAGACCACCACACCCCCACCTGATTTTAATAACTTGCACTAGTATTACATAAAGTTTGCAGTTAATTACACAAAATTTGTCATTTATGAATAATCCACTGGCACTTATTTAAAAAGGAACAGAAACCCTGACCAGTAGCAATTTGTTTCCATAGGGCTGGGGAAGGAAAGCATAAGAACAAGATGATCCAAGCACATTCTACATACACTTTTTGTGTCTTTCATACTAGCATCATAATCTGGAATTCAAAAGGCAATCTATTCAGACATGTTAGAACATGTGCATGGAGTACATAGGACGTCTGGCCCAGAAATAGGACACTACTGCAGTTTTTATGCTGGCAGCTGATTAATTAATTTTGAAGTCTTGTATCTAAAATGCAGTTGGCATTTCAGCACCCATGCATACTGAGACCAAGATAAAAGATTAAAAATGGCTTCAGGAAAACCGACCCAAAAACAATAATATTAGTAGTTTGGAACTGGAATTGTCTCTTTCCTAGTGTGCCTTCTACTCAAGGGCTAAATATGCACAGTTGGTTGAGATCTGGGATCATTACCACTGTGTGATTAGCCAATGCAGCTTGAGGGGCAATTTATAATAGCCTTTATTTTCAAGAATTGGTTCTCGGAATTCAAAGTGAAAGAAAAGTGAAGTGCAGTTGTTACCGATTTCTACACTTGTCCTTTAGAATTGCAGGGTGCCATATGTTTGTCAAAGGGTTGTGCCAACAATATGGTGATGGAGTCTGTTCACTAACTGATTCTTGGTTTTGCCTGGGCCACTTAGTCTTTTATTCACACATGGGACATGGACATTGCTGGCTGGCCAGAATTTATTGCCCATCCTGAGTTGTCCTTAAGAGGGGGGTGGTGAATTGCATTTAGAACTGGTGCATCCATGTGCTGAAAGTAAATCCACAATGCCCTCAGGGAATTCCAGGATATTAACTCAGTGACGTGGAAATATTTTGCTGTTCTTTCTGAGACAGGATGATGAATAACTTAGAGGAAAACTTGCAGGTGATACTCCCATATGTCTGCTGTCCTTGTCCTTCTAGGCGGAAGTGGTCATGGAGGGAGTGGATACTTGTTGACATGGTGCCAATCAAGTGGGTTGCTTTGACCTGGATGGTGTCAAGCTTCATGAGTGCTTCTTTTCATCCAGGCAAATACAGTATTACATTGCACTTCTGATTTGTGCCTTGTGGATGGTAAACAGGTTTTGCGGCATAAAATGGTGAGGCACTTGCCACAGTATTTCTAGCTTCTGACTTGCTCCTAGCCACTGAGTCCATTTGAGTTTCTGGTTAATGGTAACCCTGACGATATTGATAGTGGGATATTCAGTGATGATAACACCATTGAATGTCATGAGATGGTCATTACCTAGCATTTGTGTGATGCGAATGTCACTTAGCACTTGTCAACCCAATAGTGCATATTGTCCAAATCCTGCTACATTTGAACATAGACTTCTTCAATATCTGAGGTATCACAGTTGCTGTTAAACATTATGCAATTATCACTGAATGTTCCCATTTATGACCTTATGATGGAGAGAAGGTCTTTAATGAACCTTTAATAAGGTGGTTGGGGTTCGGACACTATCCTGAGGAACTTCTGCAGCAATGTCCTGGATCTGAGGTGACTGAACTCCAACAACCACAGTCATCTTCCTGTGTGCCAGCTATGACTCCAACCACTGGAAAACAGCTCCAACAGTACTCTAAGTTTGACACCATCAAGAACAAAGCCGCCACTGTTTGGCACCACATTCCCAAGTATCCAGTCCCTCCCACTCACACCTACTAGCAGCAGTGTGTATATCTGCAAAATGCACTGCAGAAATACATCAAAGATTTTTATGCAACACCTTCCAAGCCTCCTATCTAGAAGGACAAGAGCAGCATACAATGAGAATGCAGCCGGTCATTCCCTCCCTAAGAGTGATCTGAGTCTACTTGCAGCTTACGGACTGCTGCAGTTCAAAAGGCAGCTCACCACCACCTTCTCAAGGCAGCCGTGGATGGTCAATAAATGCTAGCCAGTCAACAATGCCCATGTGCTGCTAGAGGAAAAGAAAAAATTTATAACACCAGACTTTCAAAGATCAAATGGAACTTCATTTAACCCAGTTCTAATTTGAGATTCTTTGGAATATTTTATATGTGGACTGCTGTAAGAGCGTGCATGAAAGCTTTTTCTTAACTGAAGGTTGTACTTGGGCAATACAAAATAGTGTGCACGTGTGTGCACAAGGTTGTGTATGTGGTCATATGCATCTCCACGTCAAGTGCTTAGTGTGATAGCAAAGAACAAAATGTACAAACCTCAGTGTACACCAACAGGTAAGACTACATATTACAAAAATAGCAAAAGAAAAATACAGACAGGGACCGGTTTGCGAAGCATCTGTGCTCTGCACACTTCAAGCAACCTAACTCTTTGGTTGCCAACTATTTTAATTCCCCCTCCCACTCCCCGGGCAACATGTCCATCCTTGGCCTCCCCCACTGTCAGTGTGAGAGTTGAAAAGTGTGGCACTGGAAAAGCACAACAGGTCAGGCAACATCTGAGGAGCAGGAGAGTTGCATTTCGGGCTTAAGTCCTTCCCAAAATGTTGACTTTCCTGCTCAGATGATGCCTGACCTGCGCTTTCTCAGCACGATACGTTTTGTTTCTCACACTCCATCATCTGCAATACTCACTTTCTCCACTGTCAGAGTGAGGCCACACGTAAACTGGAAGAACAACACCTGGATATTTCACCTGGAGTGCTTACAGCCCAATGGCCTCCATATTGATTTCACCAGCTTCAAAATCCCTCCAGCCTTGTCCCATGTCTAGCCCTCCCCATCCTCCTAGCCTCCCTGACCTGACCTGAGTTACCCATCTTCCTACCTGTCTATCTGCTCTACCCTTCCCACTGACCAATCACCCTACCTGCATCAACCTATCCCCATCCTGTCACCACACCCCCACCCCCATTTACTTCTGGGCTCCCCTTCCCTTTCCCAGTCTTGACAAAGAGTTTCAGCCCGAAATGTTGACTTTTCCTGCTCCTCGAATGCTGTCTGACCTGCTGTGCTTTTCCAGCTTCACATATGTTGACTGTAAATGCTTTCTACCTGTCTGTAGCATTTGTAACAAAATGGATGGATTTACAGCATGAATGAACTGGTTGATATCTTGCAGCCATGTCTCTGAAATGACTACAGTTGGGACCTGAATCTTCAAGGATTCATTTTTTAATTCCTTCATACTTAGGAGATTGGATACTTGTTATTTCCACTATCTGCCGTTGAAATGACTGCAAGCTATTCAATTCAGAGACCAGTTTAAAGTCAGACATATTGTTTTGGTCTGCAGCTATTTGTATCCCAGGTTTCCTTCCTTAAAGGGTATTAATGAATCAGATGGGCTTTTACAATAATTGACCTAAGTTTCGTAGTCGCCATTAATGAGACTAGCTTTTAATTCCTGGTTTATTATTTGAATATAATTTGGGTAGGGCACAAAGCTAAGAAAGATTGGAGGGGTTGCTATGTTAATTAAGGATGATGTTGATACTGTCAAGAGAGATCTTGATTCTGGTAATAAAACTATAGAAAGTTTCTATAAAAATTATAGATAGTACAGGAAAGGATTCACTTATAGTAATCCTACAACAATAATCACACTGTAGGGTGAGGTACACAGAAAGAAATAATGGAGCCTTTTTTAAAAAAAATGTTGGGTGTTTTTTTAATCTAAGCTCAGATTGGCTGGGATAATCAGGATGATGAATTCATGGAGCATGTTTGGGACAGATTCTTCGAGCAGAACTTTCTAGAATCAACCAGGGTGCAGACTGCACTAGGTAAAAAACGATGACTGCAGATGCTAGAAACCAGATTCTTGAGTAGAGCGGTGCTGGAAAAGCACAGCAGTTCAGGCAGCATCCAAGGGGTAGGAAAATCGACATTTCTGGCAAAAGCCCTTCATCAGGAATATAGGCAGAGTGCTAAAGGGTGGAGAGATAAATGAGAGGAGGGTGGGGGTGGAGAGAAAGTAGCATTGAGTACAACAGGTGAGTGGGGGTGGGGATGAAGGTGATAGATCAGGGAGGAGGGTGGGGCAAGGTCGCAAAAAGTACAATGGGTGGATGGGGGTGGGATGAAGGTGATAGATCAGGGAGGAGGGTGGGGCAAGGTCGCAAAAAGTACAATGGGTGGATGGGGGTGGGATGAAGGTGACAGGACATCTCGTCCACACCCCGTACCTCTGCCCTCAGACCCCACCCCTCCAACCGTAACAAGGACACAACCCCCCTGGTGCTCACCTTCCACCCTACCAAACTTCGCATAAACCAAATCATCCGCCGACATTTCCGCCGCCTCCAAACTGACCCCGCCACCAGGGATATATTTCCCTCCCCACCCCTTTCCACCTTCTGCAAAGACCATTTCCTCCGTGACTACCTGGTTAGGTCCACGCCCCCCACCCTCCCTTCCTGGCACCTTCCCCTGCCACTGCAGGAATTGCAAAGCCTGCGCCCACACACCTCCCTCACCTCCATCCAAGGCCCTAAAGGAGCCTTCCACATCCATCAACGGTTTACTTGCACGTCCACCAATATCATTTATTGTATCCATCGCTCCCGATGCGGTCTCCTCTACATTGGGGCTACTGGACGCCTCCTAGCAGAGCGCTTTAGGGAACATCTCTGGGACACCCGCACCAATCAACCACACTATCCTGTGGCCCAACATTTCAACTCCCCCTCCCACTCAGCCGAGGACATGGAGGTCCTGGGCCTCCTTCACCGCCGATCCCTCATCACCCAACGCCTGAAGGAAAAACACCTCAACGTCCACCTCGGAACACTTCAACCCCAGCTCATCAATGTGGACTTCACCCGTTTCCTCATTTCCCCTTCCCCCACCTCACCCCAGTTCCAAACTTCCAGCTCAGCACTGTCCCCATGACCTGTCCTACCGGCCAATCTCCTATTCCTCCTATCCACTCCACCCTCCTCCATGACCTATCACCTTCATCCCCACCCCCACTCACCTATTGTACTCTATGCTACTTTCTCCCCACCCCCGCGCTCCCTCTTATTTATCTCTCCACCCTTCAGGCACTCTGACTGTATTCCTGATTAAGGGCTTTTGCCCAAAACGTCAATTTTCCTGCTCCTCAGATGCTGCTTGAACTGCTGTGCTTTTCCAGCACCACTCTACTGCAGACTGTACTAGATCTGGTAATGTCTAATAAGACAGGATTAATTGATGATCTCATAACCGAGGTGTTCCTGGATAGCAGTGATTTTAGTTATTTAATTTCACTTTGTGCTTGAGGGAGAGAAGAGGTGGGTCTAAGAGTAATGTTTTAAACTTAAACAGGGCCATTCGCAGCATGAAGACAGAATGGGCTAAAGAGAACCCAGAAATTAGGTTAAGTAGGTCAGCAGAGATCTAGTGGCAAACATTTAAGGAGCTATTTCAGAACTCAGAAAAAATATATTCCAACGTGGTTTAAAAAAATTTCTAAGGAAAGGACATACCACATCTAAGGCAATTAATGATATCTAACTGAGCACGGTGGCTCAGTGGTTAGCACTGCTGCCTCACAGCACCAGGGTCCCAGGTTCGATTCCAGCCTCAGATGACTGTGTGGAGTTTGCACATTTTCCCAGTGGATTTCCTCCGGGTACTCCCGTTACCTCCCACAGTCCAAAGATGTGCAGGTTAGGTGACTTGGCCATTCTAAATTGCCCATAGTGTTAGGTACATTAGTCAGAGGGAAATGGGTCTGGGTGGGTTAGTCTTTGGAGGGTTGGTGTGGACTGGTTGGGCCGAAGGGCCTGTTTCCATACTGCGTAGAGAATCTAATCTTACTGTGCTCCTGTACTTTGAAGAACGGGTGGCACAGTGGTTAGCACTGCTACCCCACAGCGCCAGAGACCCGGGTTCAATTCCTGCCTCAGGCGACTGACTGTGTGGAGTTTGCACATTCTCCCCGTCTCTGTGGGTTTCCTACGAGTGCTCCGGTTTCCTCCCACAGTCCATAAATGTGCAGGTTAGGTGACTTGGCCATGCTAAATTGCCTGTAGTGTTAGGTGAAGGGATAAATGTAGGGGAATGGGTCTGGGTGGGTTGTGCCTCTGCGGGTCGGTGTGGACTTGTTGGGCCGAAGGGCCTGTTTCCACACTGTAAGTAATCTAATCTAACCTAAAAGAAGAAGCATGTAATTTTGCAAAGATAAGTGCCAGTCAGAGGATTGGACAGAATGTAAAGAATGATTGAAATAATAATTGGGAGAAATTAAAGTACGATAGCAAACTAGCGAGTAATATGTGTAAATGTTAAGTTTTTAAGGTATTTAAAAAGGAAATGAGTAAGACCTGAGCAGATGGGCAAATGGGCTGAGGAGTGGCAAGTGGAGTTTACCTTAGAAAGGGAAGGTGCTGTATTTTGGTAAGGCGAACCAGTGCAGGACTTGTACATTTAATGGTAAGGTCCTGGGGAGTGCAGATTCCTAGTTCCTTGAAAGTGGAGTCACAGATAGGATAGTGAAGAAGGCTTGCCTTTATTGATCAGTGCATTGAGTATATTTGTTGGGAGGTCATGTTTCAAGACATTAGTAATGCCACTTTTCGAATACTCTATTCAGTTCTGATCTCCCTGCAATAGGAAAGATGTTGTGAAACTTGACAAGGTTCAGAAAAAATTTACAAAGATGTTACCAGGATTGGACGGCTTGAGCGATAGGGAGAGGCTGAATAGGCTGCTGCTATTTTCCCGTGAAGCTTTAGGGGCTGGCGGGTGACCTGTTGTAGAGGTTTATAAAATCATGCGGTGCGTGAATAGGATGACTAACTAAGGTCGTTTCCCCAGGGTAGGGGAGTCCTAAACTAGGAGACATAGTTTTAAGACAAGAGGGGAAAGATTTTAAAAGGGATCTAAGGGGTAATGTTTTCACATACTGTGTATATGGAATGAGCTGCCACACGAAGTGTTGGAGGTGGGTACATTTTAAAAAGCATCTGGATAGATATATGAATAGGAAGGGTTTAGGGGGATATGGACCAAATGCTGGCAAATGGGACTAAATAAATGTAAGATATCTGGTTGGCATGGACGAGTTGGACGAAAGGGTCTGTTCTGTGTTGCTCAACTTTGTGACTCTAGGTGCATTGAGCATTGGCACCCATAGAGAGAACTGACCTTGTCTCACAGATGTGCTCACATACTGGAGTATCTCAATGATTGTGTGCAGCCTGGAAAATATAGTGGCTTTTTCAGGACTCTCAACCCCTAGAAATTGTGGTCACAACACATCTGGATTGCCACTGAATATTGTGCTTGAATAGTGGATTTGTTCCATCAAAGCTAGGAAGCTAAAATCAATTACAATGCTACTGAATAGAATATAGGCAGTTCCTGAGCAGGTTGCTATGCTGAAGAATATGTTGAAGCATTTCTATACTGATTGTTGCTTGCTTGTAGACTTCTGTCCTGATCTCTGATATCGCTATCATGGTAATGAGTTGTGACTGTCAAGAATGAATTTTCACATTAATGATGGTCTTCTAGTTAACAAGAGAGAATTTAGAACTTTAGCCACTTATCTTCTAGAAAATACTTCCAATGCTGTATCATGGTTGTTTCCAGTGGCCACCATGACACATTCTTGAGTTATTATGTCAGCTCTTATAACATGAACACAGAGACCCAGTTCTTGCTAAAAACATGTATCATGAGATTTATTCACAAAACAGTGAAATACATAACAGCTGTGTCACAAACATAAGTCTGGTCTGGGATCTATCACTTAAAAGGTTGGTTGACTAATGACTTTCTTGAATGATTTCAAAGTATAGCGGTGCATATCCAAGATGGGTTATAACACCTTTTCATACAACAGTGTCAACATGGCAGTGATGTCACTTGGTATGGTATTGAACTAGCTCTCTTAAAGTTACACACTCACCTGATTGTAGATAGGTACAATAATATTACAAAATGGGGTAGGAGGGAAGAAAGTTGAAACAGTTACAATTACCAGGGAAAGGATACTGAGAAAATTATTTGAACTAAAAGATGACACACTTCTGGATACTGATGGGCTTTATCCCAGTGTCTTAGAATGGGAGATAGTAGTTGCATTGTTTTAATTTTCCAAAATTCCTGGTAAGTTTCCGTCAGATTGGAAAATAATTATTGTTACCCCTCTCATCAAAAAAAGAGAAGGCACAAAGCAGGAAACTACACGCTGCTTAGCTTTAATATTTTTCTTCGAGAAATGCTGCAATCTGTTATGGCGGTTCTGTCAGGGCACTTTGGAAATCTCTGCAATCTGGCAGTTAGTTTGGCTTTGTGAAAGGAAGTTCATGTTTGACTAACCTATTGGAGTTCTTTTAAGGAGCTAACAGTCAAATTGGATAAAGGGAAACCTTTGGATGTTCTGTCTTTGTCAAATGCCCTCTGGAAGTTTAAAGGTTATTACACAGTAAGAACCGCTGGTCTAGAGGGTAAGATATCACAATAGGTAAAGAAGTGTGAGCTAACAAAAATAGTAGGAATAAAAGTGTCATGTTCAAGTTGGCAAGATGTGACAAGTAGAGTTCCATAGATACCACTACAGGGGCCTTGACTATTTGCAATTAATATTAATGATTTAGCTCATGTGAACTTGTCCACTTTGCCAGGAAGAATAGAAAAGCAGCATATTATTTACATTGAGAGAGATTGCAGTACAGAAGGAACTGAGTGTCCTGCTGCATGAGTCATAAGTTATATATGGTACACCAAGTATTTAGGAATATCAATGAAATATTGCCTTTTATTGCAAAGGGAATGAAATATAAAATTAGAGATGTTTTGATACAGTTGTACAGGATGTTGGTGAGACCGCATCTGGAGTACTGTGCACTGTTTTGGTCGCCGTATTTAAGAAGGCATGCAAATGTGAGAAGTTTCACTCAACTGAATCTAGGGCAATATTACGAGAAAAGGGTGTTTGGAGTGTCAAATAACTGCACACAGGCTGGGTCCCATCAACTCATGCTTTATTTACTAGTGCATAATACACTGGCTGTGGTCAGCCAGCTCTGAGTCGATCCTCATCTCCTGGTTATATTGTTGAGCCAAGGCTTTCCTGATTGGGGTTGTTAACCTGGGCCTCATAGTTAACTAGGTCAATCTGGTCCCAATCACTACATCCAAATGTAGTGCTGGTCTTCGCTTGTAGCTTCTCTTGCAGCATCTCTTGCATCGGTTTCACCATCCGTTCTGGTTTCTCTGACTCAGACTCAGATACAGGTGGTGTGTACCAGCCTGTCTCTTGCATCCGGAACATCTCAGAAGAGTCTCCTCATCTTCCAGCAGCAACCGTATCACGACTGCATCCATTTTGGATTCTGAGATTTCCTTGATACTCGGCGGAGGGGAAACACCTCTGGTTTCGGCTAGGCCTTGGGTTGTTCTGGGGGGGTCCAGGTTTTGCTCTTTGTGAAGTAACAGCTTTCAGGTGATCCATGTGTTTCTTCTGGACCATACCACTTGCCCAAGCTTTGTAAGTCATGGTACCTGACCTCACATCAGCCTCGCTTCATACCCATACAGGGCCACTTCTATGGTTCTGGAACCAAACTTCATCCCCTGAATTAAATTGCCTCTTTCATTAGAGGAGGCATTTGACAGTCATTAGCATTCCTGCTGCTGTTCCACCACTCAAGCCCCCAATTCTGGAAGTATCAGGTTTAATGTGGTACAGAGTCTTCTCCTGATTTACAACACCATTGGAGCTATCCCTGTTGCGTCCTGTGATCAAACAAGAACAAGGACACTTTGGTCTCAGTTGATGCTGTTGGCTGCTTCTTTAAGCCTGCCTTCAATATTTGGACTGCTCTTTCTGCTAGACCATGGGACAACAAGTGGTATGGAGTTGTACTTATCTTCTGAATGCCATTGCATCTGAGGAAATCTTCAAATTCCCTGTTGGTAAAATGATGCCCCCTCGTCCATAACAGATACTTCTGGGAGTCTGTGTGTTGTGAACAATGTTCGCAGCTTCTCAATCATCGTCCTAGTTTGCTGAACGAATTTTATGTGCATGCAATCACTTTTGGGTGTCCACAATAACCAGGAACATTGAGCTCATGAAGGAACCAGCTTAGGGAACATGCAACCAAGTTCAGGGTTTACCTGGTAATTCCCTCAAATGTGGGGATGCTGCTGGTGGCAATTATCGTCCTTGTTGGCACACTAGACACTATCGCACCAGCACAGCTATTTCTGTATCCAGCCCTGGCCATCAGACATAGCTTCTTGCCAGCATCTTTATCTTGGGAACCCCTGGATGATCCTGCTGGAGTGCGGCCAGTATCTGGCAGTGACATTTATTCTGGTCAATCACACTTGATCCTCAACAGTGATCTGGTCTTGCCAGGTCCAAGAAGGTTTCAATCCTGGTTGCAATCCTGGTTCTGTTTCCCCCATTACCACTGGCTGTTTCAGTTTAGCTGGCAAGATGTTTTTGTGTCCACAGTCAGAGATGGTCTGCAGTGACTGGAAGAGTGTCCAGAAAATATAAAACCAAAATGAACTCTTCCTTGCCTTGTCTTCCTCAGTAGTCCTAGCAGAAATGTGTGATCTGTGACTATGACAAATTCTTGTCTGTAAAAGTACTAGTGGAACTTCTTCATGCCAAATATGACTACAAACCATCCTTCTCTACCTGGGCATATTTGCGTTCAGCATCAGCCAAAGTCTAGGAAGCAAATGCTTCCAAAGTCAGGAAGAAGGGCTCATGCCCGAAACGTCGATTCTCCTGCTCCTTGGATGCTGCCTGACCTGCGCTTTTCCAGCAACACAATTTCAGCTTCTCCATTATTAGTATGTCATCCAGATAAATGGCAGGCTGAGATGACCCTTGTAAAACGTCCTCCATAGTCCACTGGAAAAGAGCATGCAGCGCATATTGATGTGTTGCACAAGTTCAAAGGTTGGAGTCCCAAGCGAATACTTTTAAAGACAGATTTTGCAACCGCAAATACAGATACCCTGATATGAACCTCCATGGTTGGTACCAAATGTTCATTTGAATTGGCTCCAATTTGGATGTCACTCAGCAGTTTAATTGTTCCAACCTACATGAGGGCAAATTTCCAGATTGCGTACTTTCCTGGGTACCAACTTCCAAGTTTTCCTACTCAAGTCAGACCTTGTAGGACTCCTTTGCTGTCTCAAGTCCGCAAAGGAGTAGCAACTGCAATGGAATGCTGGCCCAGATCCAGAAGAACTGATTAGCTATTTGGCCGAGGCTTGGCTTTATTTTTTGGTTCTGTTGTAGGCTGGTCTAGGGTTCCTCTGCTCAGGACATGCCCTGCATGAGGCGCTGCGATTACTTACACTCACATGGTGTTCCTCAAGTACAGTTGGACAGGTGAGGATATCCACTTCCATTGGGAAGTCCTCTAGTTCCCATGCTCCACTTTCCGCATTTTCCAATGAGAAGGCCAGCTGCAGTATCTGTTTGAAATCCAGTTGGATCTCAGCTAGTAGATGCTTATGTATTATTACATAATTAATTCCACATGCCAGTTGGATATTTCTGGCTATGGGAAAGGCTAGAGCCAGAGGTTTTCATCACATTTAATATGGGGATAGATATCTTTTCTCTTAGAAAGTTGAGAGTCTTTGCAACTCAGTTCTGCACATGATGTAGAGACAGGACAATTTAAATTTTTAAGTCGTGGTTGTTTGAGACCCTTGTTAGTCAAAACTCCAAGGTTACTTGGGATAGGCAAGAAAGTAGAGTTGAAGAAACAATCGGAACAGCCATGATCTCTTGAATTGTGGAGCAGGCCTGAGGGGCTGTAAGGTATGCTCTTACTTTAATTTACATGCTTATCATTAACATGTCTCGTAGACCGTTGTTGAAAGTGCACATCCATGCTAGTTGACCACCCATGGTTTAAAAGTGTGAAGATCAAGACATTTTCAACTAAAATGGCTTTGTAGGAGTATTTTGGTGGTAGTGAAGAGCTTTCTTTCAAGATCACATCTATTAAATGCTTCTGCATCAATACTTGCCCTTTTTAATGTCTTCAAAGTATCTCCCACAATATGTTGTATTGTAATAAATATAGTTTATTGATATTTCCTCATTTTAAAAGAAGCTATATTTGAAGGAAAACTTCACTAAAGGCACAGATTGCTGCTTACAATGTGGTCTCCCCTATGTTGGGGAAACAGCGCAGACTGGGTGACTGTTTTGCAAAACACCTAGGTTGTCTCAGAAAAGGACCCTGACCTTCCAGTTGCTCGCCATTTCAACACTTCACCATGTTTTCTGGCCAACATCTCTGTCTCAGGCTTGCTGTAGTACTCCAGTGAAGGTCCGCACAAGCTGGAAGAACAGCACCTCATTTTCTGCTTGGAATCCCTGTAGCCTTCTAGACTTAATATTTAGTTCAACAATTTTAGGGCTTGAGCACCTTTTCCCATAATTTCCTCCACCCCCATGCACCAGGCCTTGGCATCACATGGGCTTGTTACCACACTAATACACCCCATTAGCAGCTATTCATTCCTCAGACCAACCTTTGACCATTCTTTTGTCTGTGCAACTGTATCTCTCTCTTTGGGCTCTATTTCCAACTATCATTTACTCTAACTCTCTCCTCACCCCATTTTCTGTATAAAAGCTATCCTTTTCCTAGCTACCATCAGTTTTGAAGAAGGGTCACTGGACCTGAAACATTAACTCTACAGAATAAAATTCCCTACAGCGTGGAAACAGGCCCTTCGGCCCAACAAGTCCACACTGACCCTCTGAAGAGTAACCCACTCAGACCCATTTACATTCCTTTTTACACTATGGGCAATTTAGCATGGCCAATTCACCTAACCTGCAAATCTTTTGGATTGTGGGAGGAAACCAGAGCACCTGGAGGAAACCCACACAAACACTGGGAGAATGTACAAACTCCACACAATAGCCCAATTCTGGAATCGAACCCGGGTCCCTGGCACTGTGAGGTAGCAGTGCTAAACCCTGAGGCTCCATGCCACCCCGTCTCATTTCTCTCCACAGATACACCAGACCTGAGATTTTTCAGCAATTTCTGTCTTTGTTCAGTGTTTTTCCGGCCAGTCTCATCGCCAGAGAAAGAGTTAGATGCTAATCACAGCTTAAGATTGTAGCCTGTTTTTACAGCAGCTGGACAGTCACAAGAACTGGGTATTGCATCAAACCAAAATGTTTTTGCACCAGATTAAACATGATATGAAAACTGAAATTGAAGCGTGTCATTCTTCTGAGTGACTCCATTTCAACCCTATCTAATATTCCATGAAACCACCTCCAGTGTACATATGTAATCTATAAATTATGACAGTAAGGCTCTGGATAATGATGCAAGATGTTTCACGGACTCTTTCTCCACATTTGAAATGAGTTGTATATCTCTAGGACAGGGAGTTTTAAAAAGAAAAGCACCTATTCTTTACCCAAAGAATTTAATGTAATCAGTTGAATTTCTGGCTTTGAGTCTAGCAATCACCTTTTGGGTGCAGTGGTAGTATAGATGTCTGTACTGTAAAAATAGCTGCAGTATTAAAGTACTGTATTTCATATAGAAACTAAAACTGACTTGGGTCATGACATCTTTAAAACTTGTACATTGTTGGTATTTAGGTTGTAAATAATAAGTCAGAATGCTCTCAAAATGATATACTCCTGTAATATTCAGGCAGAATTGATGGTATGTTAGGAATTTGAATAGCAGAGTATCAGTGTATTAAAACAATTATCTAAACTACAGGTGGGGTGGAGCTGAGGAAGTGGGGGTTCTCGGTGAAGAGAAAATGATAAGCAGCCAAACTTGAGACTTGTATTTGCTTAACAATTCATTCAGTATTTTGGTATTTATTATATTTGTGTTGTTCAGTTTATTATAGTTTTTGTTTGAAGTGTTGAAGTTCCACACAGTTATAATTACACTACATTTTTATTCATGCTAATGCCATTGGTTCCCAAAGGAAATTTAATGTTGCAACTTTGAATTCAGAGCTGTAACGTGTGTGTCAGAGCTCTGTATTTCAAAGTATTTCAATGTTAAAATCTGCAATCTGCAACCTGCAATAAATTAAATGGATTAATAAATTTGGAAGGCACTTAGTTGTATTCAAAGATTCTCTATGGTGAGATGTATAAGACTTAACACAAACTTTTGTTATTAATATTAATTTCTTTGCGTTTACAGTGCTGTAGGTAAAACCTGCCTACTGATCAGCTACACCACCAATGCATTCCCTGGAGAGTACATTCCAACAGTGTAAGTATTGATAGTATCATGCTTTATGAAGCATTCATAAACTGTTTATATTTTTGCTTGTTGAATGTTAATGCTTTAATTTTGCAGATTTGACAACTATTCAGCTAATGTTATGGTGGATGGGAAACCAGTGAACTTGGGACTCTGGGATACAGCAGGTCAGGAAGATTATGACCGACTCCGACCTCTCTCTTATCCACAGACGGTATGTTACCTTGGCATTTTCCTTCTTTCCTATTCTGGAGGTTTGATTTGCTGGAGTTTAGATGCCACAAATCTTCCCATATCCCGTCCAAATAATTGTTACTCTCGTGAACCACAATACCGTTGAGCAATCTGTTTAAAGGGGTAAATATTGTCCTGTCCTTGCCTGATATCTTTACAAATTTTCAGTAGATTTGCAATTTGACAACAATGTAGAATAAGCATTGAAGAGAGTCTCAGAATCATTTAGTTAGGGAAGGTGGATATCCTCCAGACCTCTGCACCCTGATATTGGCTTTCGTACTGTCCATGATTGCTCTGCTCTTCCATTAACTTATTGTGTGCATCAGCTGTATTGCAGCTTGCAGTTGGACTCATTTAAAGGATTAGCTCTTGGATCATTTGGCATTTCTTCTTGTTGTCCAGCACATCTTTTCCCAAAGCCATTGGCATTTTCTGAACTTAGCCAGGTTAATTAACCAGCGCTTGGTATTAATCAGTGAAAGATAATACTACTTTTGTCATGAAGGTGACAGATTTTAATGCCTGTCTTGCCATTAGGAGCTATAAGCTGTCCCTTCTTGACTTGTTGTTGAGTTACATGGTGCAATGTAATCAAATCTGTAATTTTTAAAAATAATTTTGTGTATCATTGCTTTCCTTCGAATGTTTATGAAAGTTAGTTTTGAGAAGATTTGTCGCTCAGGTTGAGGTTCTGGATGTAGGTTTGTTTTCTGAGCTGGAAGGTTCGTTTTCAGATGTTTCTTCACCATACTAGGTAACATCTTCAGTGAGCCTCCAGATGAAGCACTGGTGGTGTAGCCCACTTTCTATTTATATGTTTGGGTGTCCTTAGGTTGGTGATGTCATTTCCTGTGGTGATATCATTACCTGCTCTTTTTCTCAGGGGGTGGTAAATGGGATCCAAGTCAATGTGTTTATTGATAGAGTTCCGGTTGGAATGCCATGCCTCTAGGAAATCTTGTGCATGTCTCTGACTTGTTCTAGGATGGATGTGTTGTCCCAGTCGAAGTGGTATCCTTCCTCATCCATATATAGGGATACTAGTGAGAGTGGGTCATGTCTTTTTGTGTCAGTCATTCTCACCTCGGTGGTGGGGAAGTTATTAGATAAAATTCTGAGGGACAAAATATATCTACACTTTGATAGGAAATGATTGGCATAGATTTTGTAAGGTAAAAACAATGACTGCAGATGCTGAAAACCAAATACTGGATTAGTGGTGCTGGAAGAGCACAGCAGTTCAGGCGGCATTCAACGAGCAGCGAAATCGACATTTTTCCTGATGAAGGGCTTTTGCCCGAAACATCGATTTTGCTGCTCGTTGAATGCTACCTGAACTGCTGTGCTCTTCCAGCACCACTAATCCAGTAATAGATTTTGTAAAGGCTATCTTTTTTTAAATCAAATATTTTTAGGTGGCAATCAGGAATGTTGAAAGTAATGCATTTGATATGGTCTACATGGATTTTAGGAACGCTTTTGATAAGGTCTCTTGTTGCTGTGGTCAAGAAAGAGAACTTGTGGGATCCAAGGTAAATGGCACATTTGATCCAAAATTGACTGAGAAGCAGAGGGTGATGATAGGCACTAGAAGTCTGTGTTTCCAGTGGGACTCCACAGGCTCTGCGCAGGAGCCCTTGCCGTTTGTAGAGTGTGCTAACAATTTGGTCTTAAATGTACTCTGTATGTTCAGGAAGTTTGTGAATGATATGATCTTTGGTAAGGTGGTAAGTAGAGAAGAGAATAGCTGTAAAATCTGATCGGATATTAATGGGCTGGGCAGAGCAGTGGCAAATAGAATTCAACCTGGGAAAAATGAGGTAATGCACTTAGAGGGCTAACAAGGCAAGAGATTACACTATGAATAGTAAAATCCTCGAAAGTACTGAAGATCAGAGGGACCTCCGTGTACCACATGCATTGATCCCTAAAGATAGCAGGGTGGGTAGATAACATGGTTATGAGGAATTATGGAATACTTGCTGAGGCATAGAATACAAGAGCAAGGAGGTAATGCTGGATCTGTATAAACTGCTGGTTAGAGTAAAACTGAAGTACTGCATGCAGCTGTGATCACCACATTATAGAAAATATGTGATTGAGGACTCTGGGTGAGTTCCCAAGATGCAGCTGGAGAATCTGCGGTACAAGGGAAGATTTGAATTAGACTAGATTCCCTACAGTTTGGAAACAGGCCCTTCGGCCCAACGAGTCCACCCCAACCCTCTGAAGAGTCACCTCCCCAGGCTCATTTTCCTACCCTCTTATTTACCCCTGACAAATGCATTTAACACTGGGCAATTTAGCATGGCCAATTCACCAGACCAGCGCATCTTTGGATTGTGGGAGGAAACCAGAGCACCTGGAGGAAACCCGCGCAGACATTGGGGAGAACGTGCAAACTCCACACAGACAGTCAACCGAGGTGGGAATTGAACCTGGGTCTCTGGCACTGAGAGGCAGCAGTGCTAACCACTGAGCCACCGTGCCAACCCACATAGTCTGGGGTTGTCCTTGGAGCAGTGCAAGTCAAGTAGGGACCTGATTGAGGTTATAAGATTACCACCTTACCAAAGATCATAAGCATTGATAGGGTGGATAAGGTGACAGTTTTTCCTTTAATAGACGTGGCAGTAACCATCGAGCATAGATTTAAGATCAGGTAGAAGAATAAGAAGAGTAGGTGAGAAATATTTTAACTCTGAGGGTGGTGGGATTCTCGAATTCATGGCCTCGAAGGGTGGTTGAGTCAGAAATTTTCATAACATTTGAGCACTATTTAGCTGTTCACTTGCTTTGCATAGCTGGAAAATGGGATTAGTGTAGTCTAATCTTGGTTGACCAGCGCAAACATGATGGGTCAAATAGCTTCTAACTGTGCTTAAGTCTACACGTTTCCTCTCGCTTTCTTTTTTCAAACACATCTATGCAGCTTCCTTAAGTCCTCGTTTTGACAGTGTTTCCTACGTAACCACTATCTGGGTAAAGAAGATTATCCTGAATTTCCTGTATTAGTAATTATCACATACTTGTGGCTCCGAGCTTTAGGCGTTCCAATAAAGGGAAACATGCAAATATAATCTGATTGTGGTTCTGTTACAAGTTTTGTTTAGTTTCATTTTAATTCTATTGCTCTTGACAAATACCCAAATGCTTAGTTGCCTTGGCTTGTTATTTTGTTCTTCACCACCTACATTGCTACTTTTACTGATTTGTATAAGACCACAAGACATAGGAGTGGAAGTAAGGCCATTCGGCCCATCGAGTCCACTCTGCCATTCAATCATGGCTGATGGGCACTTCAACTCCACTTACCCGCATTCTCCCCATAGCCCTTAATTCCCCGAGACAACTAGAATCTATCAATCTCTGCCTTGAAGACATTTAGCGTCCCGGCCTCCACTGCACTCTGCGGCAATGAATTCCACAGGCCCACCACTCTCTGGCTGAAGAAATGTCTCTGCATTTCTGTTCTGAATTTACCCCCTCTAATTCTAAGGCTGTGTCCACGGGTCCTAGTCTCCTCACCTAACGGAAACGATTTCCTAGCATCCACCCTTTCCAAGCCATGTATTATCTTGTATGTCTCTATTAAGTCTCCCCTTAATCTTCTAAACTCCAATTAATACAATCCCAGGATCCTCATATATATTCATATCCCCGCTTGGAAATTTATCTTTTAAAGCATATGTGACCTCCTTATTCTTTCTACAAAAGGACATTTGTCATTTATTGGCATTCTTCAGCCAATTGCATGCCCGTTCTGCAAGTAATGTTTTCCTATATTTGGTCATGGTCTTCCTTTTTATTAATTGCATCAATTTGGAGTCTAGAAATTTTGAAATTGTAATTTGCTTCCTGAGTTCAAATCAGTCATGTAAATAATGAAGAACAGTTGTCCCAGTATCAATCCTTATGCAGTATCACTTCACACAATCTGAGTAAACACCTTTTAACCCTTTACTGATTTGATGTTTTGTAATCGGCTTCCTACTTTTACCTTGTGCTCTGATCTTAGTAATGAGATTACTATGTGGTTTATTGAAAGATATTTGGAAATCTCTCTCTCTCTCTCTCAAATGTTACATCTGCTATATTACCCTTTTCTGTTCTTTCTGTTGCTTCCAATAATTTAGTACCTTGGACAAAAACGGCCTTCCATTTTGAAGACTGTGCTATTATGTTTTCATTTTCTAGATGCTTGAGTTAGAATTCCATAATCTTTCCAGTCATTGATGTTAAACTAATTAGTGTACGGTTCCCTGAACTTGCTACTTCAAGAAATCACATTAGCTGTCTCCCATTACTCACCAGCACTATTCCTTCCTCAAATGAACTTTGGTATGTATGCAATAGTGCCTTTTATACAGACAGTTCAGACTAGGGGATTTAACCTCATTAAGTTTGAGTAACTTACGAATTATCTCTCCTCTTTGTGTCATAAATGTTTCATGTCTCTCTATTCTCTCTGTTGTCTCTATCACTTTACCTGTATTTTTAGGGGAAAATCATCAATGTTGGTAAATCCTTACTTACGTGGATCAGCTTTAACAGTGTTCTTTTTTCATTTTCTTCCTTTTTTGATAGGATGTGTTTTTGATCTGCTTTTCTCTTGTGAGTCCAGCATCCTTTGAAAACGTCAGGGCAAAGGTAATGCCTGTTATTTTTACCAGAGACGGGTCTAAGTAAATCTGGCACCTGCAAAATGAGTAAGGAATTTTTAAGCAATCTGTTGGGCATATTGTATATAGTCTGAGAATCCTGGTTCACTGGGGTCAAAGGTCCAATTCCAGAGAAGTAAACAAATGCTTTAATCTCTATTGTCTCCCACTTTTGCAGTGGCGTAGGATACTTGTGTAATATATGCGCTTATGGAAGCTGTTCATAATTTTGCTGTGACCTTTATGTTCTTATCCACCATTCCTCAGCCAAAATGATATGCAGGTAACCTTCTCCCAAGTGCATTCCTGTGCAACTTTCATAGTATATCTGGAACATTTGAAACTTGGAACCCAAATATATTTGAGATTTCTCCATGTAGTCACAAATGGACAAATCCAAAGCATACTGGTGATTTTACATTAAAATATAATTGTAGGTGAGTGAGTTTCAAGAGAAGTCTTATACAGAAGGACATTTTATTTGATGCTTTGTCTTGTCTTTTTTTTCCATGCAGTGGTATCCAGAGGTTCGGCATCATTGTCCAAACACACCAATAATCCTGGTAGGAACAAAGCTAGATTTGCGGGATGATAAGGACACCATTGAAAGGCTAAGAGATAAAAAGCTGGCTCCCATTACCTATCCGCAGGGGCTGGCTATGGCCAGAGAGATAGGTGAGTGGTGATAAGATTGAGGGGAAATTATAATATTCACCATTTTGAATACACAATGGGAGAGAATCTAGCGCCCATATTAAAATGAAAGTTTGGCATTAAAACATAATGCAAAAAGCCATGCTCCCAAGTGCTGCCAGCCATTTTGTTTTGCTTGGATATTTTGCATTGATGCATATGGCTTGCTGCAACATATTAATTTGACAGTTAGTCTGAGGAGAACCAGAGATGGTCTGTCACTCCATTGGAAATGAGAGCTAGTTTTCTGGGTATGTCCTGAGCATCCAACATTGTGGCAGTGTTAGAGAATTGGATAACAGAATTGATGCTAAATAATCCTGAAACCTTAGGGACCTGAGACCTTGCCTTAATATCAGGATAATTTTGGGGAGGTGCTAAAATCTGGTTGCACTGGATGAAATACCTGATTTAATCCTTGAGTCACTTTTTTAAAAGTTTAGTGTGTTTGTCCTTTAGTACTTCCACCATCAATTAAACCTGTTTCTTTCCTTTAAGTTGATGGTGCAATTTTTAGGATTTCTGGGGACTTTCATTTGAATTTGTTTGATAAATATATTCGTCATGAACCTAATCCTTGAATCTAATTTTAGATTTTCACTGTAAATAGAAGTTGCGCTTATATTTTGTTTCCAGGGGAGGCTAAAACAAGGACAACAGTTTCTTGTGCTGCAACACTTTTTATCCAGCACCAAGAATTCAGTTAATACTAAAATTTATTGTGGTAGTGAATAAATATTAAGTGTATTCTTCTAACAATGATCTGTCAAAAAGCTTTTCAGAGACTCTTGTTGGATGTGTGGAAATATCAACTGTTAACATTTTGACAATTAATTTTGATAGGTGCTGGAGAACGTTAATGTGAAATGAGATTCAATAGAATCTGAACTAACTATAGAATATATGTATCGAGTGAGCATTTAGTTTGGAAGCTGAATGAGAGAGATAGGCTTAGATGTACTTAAAATATTGAGTGTTTGCATCTGAGTCACTCCTTAACATTTATACAACTTTTTCTTTCAACTGATCATTGGCCTGGCATGTAGGTTCACCACATTCTATTTTTATTTCAGATACCCAGCATTCTTTTTATCTTTAAACTCGTACTACTGCAGGCTTCTTCAGTATTTAAGCATTTTGCGTCTTCAGTTTTAAGAGAAAATACTTAAAAATAATGACTTGTATTAAAAAGGTGCTGATCAAGGTGAGGGTTGTTGGAGAAGAAGCTTAAATGGCAGACACTGAACTCTAGTGTGCAAGTAACCCCAGGAGGTATTTTGCACTGTGATTAAATCTAGAATGAAGTTCTATATTAACTCATTAGGAAATCAATCTAGTGTAGAGAGATACATCCCTGGCATTTAAAATTCAAGGGATATGTAAAGGCAGCTTATCCAGTGCCAAGAATTAATTTAATACCAAAATTTCCACTATTATGACAGTCAGTTTTATTTCCAAATAAAAAATATTCTTTCACCTGGACTTAGTTACCAAGTGAACATAAATACATTTTAGAGAACAATTTAATAAAGATTGCGTTTGTTAATAATTCTTGTTTTGTTATTGAAATGTGGCTGATGAGAAAATCTTTTGCTACAAAAGTGCTTGTGTACATAACGCAAATTAGGGACATTCCATTGAGCTGTTATGTAACTTGCTATTTTTTCGGGTGGTGCATAGTTTTGTTTTTGTGTAATGTACTTAGATGCAAGTCTGCAACTCTTTTGTTGCATGAATATCCTCCAGCTTAACGAATCAGAAACAATATTCATTGCTCCCTCCTAAATAAAAAGAGAGCTGTAATCAAAACCAGAAAGTGAGTCTCTGTACAGCTGCAGTGAGAGTTGCTGTGATACAACTATGTGTAAAGCTTTACTGTAAATGGCTTCAACAGAAGTTATAACATAGAAATAGGCTATTTGGTACAAACCAATTCAAATCCCAATGACCCTTTACATGAATAAAACAAATAGTACCTGTACTATATACTTATATTTCTCATTCACCACCAATCTAATCTTCAATGTTATTATAATTTTTATTTTAGCCAGCAACCCTGAACCTGAATTCCATCCCCTCAATGTGTTTTCCCAGTCCTTTTCACCCAGTACTAAGTCAGATCTTAAAAGACTACATATCAGTTTATGAAGCATACAAGCTAAGAAAAGTACTAGTATCCCTGGAATTATTTTATCATATACAGCATCCTGAAGCAAAATGCTGCTTTCAAGCAATTGGATTCTCTCATCCTCCTATTGTTCCATACACCAAACCTTCTGCCTTTACAATGTAATCATTTTATTCCCACCTGCTTACTGACACTGAATTCCATCTGGGGCTTTTTGGTCTGTTTCCCACATCTTCTCTTATTAGTTTGAATGCTTTTCTGAAACCTAGCCATTTCCGGGTCAGATCAGAGTGCTAACAACACTCAAAAAAAAACTCCATGCCATCAAGGACAAAGTAGCCCACTTAACTGACACTACATTCATGAATATTCTCTCCCTACACCACCAACACACTGTAGCAGCAGTGTGTACTATCTACAGGATGCACTGCAGAAATTCACCAAGCCTCCTTGGATGCCACCTTCCATCTGGAAGAACAAAAGCAGCAGATATATGGGATCACCACCTGCAAGTTCCCTTCAAGCTACTTGCCACCTACATTGCCAATCCATCATTGCCTTCATTGCCTACATTGCCAATCCATCATTGCCAAAATGCTGAAACTTCCTAACAGCATTATGGATATACTTAAACTAAACAGACTGTAGCAGTTCAAGAAAGTAGCTCACTACCAGCTTCTCGAGCACTTGGCATAGGCAAAAATAGTGGCCCAACCAGTGAAGCCCACATTCCTGATTGAATAAAACGTGTGTACTATAAACTAATAAACAACAAGATATTTCTAAATCATGTATCTAAATTTATTTTGCTGGACTTCAGACTTTTTTTTGCAGACTTTACATGGTAATTAACAGGTATGATGGACTCTGAGCAATAGTTGTACACAAATATGAAGCAGTGATCCTATGAGGAAACATACTTTTTTGTTTTGATAGTGGTGGGGTGGGGGGTTGTGCTAATGGTGGCCAACGAATAAATATAAAAATTCACAACCAAGTTTGTGTTCCCAAACAAAAATTACTAACAAATCAGTGAACAGAACTTGTATATGTGCATTCTGTTTGTGTACAGATGCACCCCAATGATGGGTTTCTCAATTTTCTAGCCAAAGCTCTTCATTAGGACAGTGGTTTGTAGAGTTATCACAAGTTAGGTGAGAATAATGCCAGCACCCAGTAGTTTGTCTTCCCCACAGGTTTCATTGCAGATCAAGTCTGTCTGGTTCATGATCAACACTTCCTTGAATTATGACATGTAAAACCTGCTACATAAGGAAGAACGTTAGCAATGACTGGTATGTGGGACAGAATAAAGCTTTGGACAAGTTATATATTGTTTTACCTCCGTGTTACAGGAAGAATGTTTATTTGATTTAATACATAGCTTTAAACTTTTTTATACAGTTATTTCTAAATCCCTAAAGTGTAATAATCTTTTGTAGTTCATTCTCAAAGAGTAATGTGGGTGGGGAAATGAAGATATTGAGTACTGTACTTGTGTAATCTGTGAATGCCTATAATTATTCGTATTGGGTTTCTGTTGTGAAAATAAAGGCTCTGCATGATGCTGGAGGAGGGCCCTGCAGAAACTGAAAGGGGCCTTTGTATTAGCAGCTGGGAGAATTACAGTTTATCCTCCATTCTGTGCTGAGGGCACTGTTGACTTTTATTGTTAATTCGTGAGAAAGTGAAGAAATCCACCACTTCCAATCCCCTGGGAAACTCTGCCTATTTTGAGCTATTTTGTGCTTCCTTGTTTATGTAGGCTATTAACCTCTTTAAAGCACCCCCTCCCCTGTTCGAAATGAAGCTGAAAGTGCTATGACCATTTGTAGTACCTCTTTAGTACTATTAACATCCGTCTACATGAGGCGTTTCAGTAAAATAATAATGTTTGACATTAGTCTGTAAATTATCAAGTTCAGCACAAGCCGATTAATATTTGTGTTGCAGTTTTCTCGGCTGTGATGGCAAGTTATTTTATTGGCTTGTCCAATAAGTATGCTTCTGTATCCTCTTGGTGCTAGTTTTGTTACATCTTACAAATGCAGAGTAAGCACATATGCCAACTGCCTACAAAATTCACATTCCACTTTGAGTACTTTCGAGAGATTGCCACAATAAAGTGCATGTCATATTCTTCATATACATTGTTTGGGATAATGGAATAGATTATGTGAAAAGGTGACACCGCCACCCCCAACCCACATCCACTCCATACCTCCCCCCAACTACCCCCCCCTACCCAAAACAACCTCTCCCAGCCTCATGTTAATCACCATTTCCAATATTTAACTTGTCCAAAACACTACCTTCCAAACATCCAGTCTCTCAATTCCCAATCCTTCCTAAACTGTTTTTCTGTCTGCCAGGTTCTCAGCTCAGATACTTGAGCTGCAAATCATGCTTCATGCACAATTGACATAGAATTGATTGAACTAATTTTTTTTTAAAAATCATGTCTACATGATCACATGGTGTATTATTGAGAGTCAACCTACTAGTTGATCTCAGTCAGGATGTAGGGGATGCTGCCTTCTGCAAACTTTTAATTACATTGACATGCAAGCCCAGACCATGGAGGCAGTGATGTTTGTTGCAATTCTGGTGGCCTCCCAACTGAGAATCGTGCAGAAACAAATGGGAAACAACTTCCAAAACATGTGCAAATATACAAAATTGTTACTACAAGTAAAGCAACTGCAGTTGATTTAGATTCTGAGCGCTCTTGACTATATTTAGTGACAGCTAAGAAGTGGTGAAATAGGAAGGCTCAGCAACAAAACAATGATATGGTGATCTTGAACATTTTCAATGACTTTGTATTTTCAAAGCTGTATATTTCTGTGCAGGTGCTGTAAAGTACCTGGAGTGCTCTGCTCTCACTCAGCGAGGTTTGAAAACTGTCTTTGATGAAGCGATTCGAGCTGTGCTGTGCCCACCACCTGTGAAAAAACGTCGAAAGAAGTGCACTGTTTTTTAGGAAGACACCACGCAGGAAATCATACCTTCATAACACAATCTGCTGGTATTTTATCCAAATCATGACCCTGTGTGGTATGAGACTGCAGAAGAG
This sequence comes from Chiloscyllium punctatum, assembly GCF_047496795.1. Taxonomy (NCBI): domain Eukaryota; kingdom Metazoa; phylum Chordata; class Chondrichthyes; order Orectolobiformes; family Hemiscylliidae; genus Chiloscyllium; species Chiloscyllium punctatum. The sequence goes on along the minus strand of NC_092777.1, from coordinate 41,883,513 downwards.
AGTGTTCTTCTTTGTGTCGCCTCTCTCTTGAGTTGGAGCAGTTAGCCTTGAGAGTTAAGTCCTGAAGTCAGTAATTATTCTGTTAGCGTGTGTTGGATTTTATGTGAGGCAATGTGGCTGTCTTCATGGGTGGACCCCATCATATTTTGTTAAGCTGCAGTATCCCCTCTTTTAGTAGCTCCTATCCAGCTCAAGACTAAATGATTTCCACAATGACACTTCCATTGTGGACACAGTATTAATGGATCCTTTCATCTTTGTGGAGTTGTTCCTTTAATTTTAATTGGTTACATAACTGATTCACTACAGTGTTTGGACAGTGTTCTGATTCTGCAATTTGCTATCCATGTTGTTATTCTTCAACAACTGAAAAGTGTGAAACCCTAGAAATGAACAATGGCTGTTCATGCCCTATTTCAGGACTTTTTTGCATCCACTACTTGCTTACTTGTTTCATTCATTGTTCTGAACCAGCAGTAGTTTTTAGTGCTAGTCAATCTATATTGACAATTATTGAAATCAAAAGACATGCAATAATTTGCAATTTTTCTTAAATGGATTATTTTGAATAAACATGTATATTTAGCATATTCTTTTTCCAACTAAGTTAGGTATATGAAAATTCCAAAAGACTTTTGTCTAAAATGGACCTTTTTTTGCATGGACTTGGATTTTGGCCTTTTTGTAACCATGTCTTGATGCAGAAAATCAAAATGAGGGGTACTGCAGTGTTAATTATTGTGGAAATACTTTTTGACCTTTTCAATAAGCAGCTAGATAATATGGGATCACTGAGTGCAGCATGGGCAAAAGTGCAAGTTTAAAGTGTGTTGGGGTTGGGGGGCGGGGGGGAAGGCTTGTGTATGTGAAAGACTTGTGTAAAAAGGCTTTCTGCTGGTTATGTAAAGTCAGTGTTTAACTGTTGTGTTCATTAACTTTATTACAGCACTAGCAGACTTGTGTTTCAACAAATAATTGATCAGGGTTTCTCCATTCTAAATATTACAGTAAATTGTAGAAATTGCCAGATGCAGTGTCCAACTAGTAATGCAGGATTTGCACGTTCTAGCTGGTACTAACAAAAACATTTTGCCAACTTGGCACCTTCATTTATAGGACTGGCCTGCATGATTTGAGTCCCAATGTTTTATTCTAATTGACATCCTAGCCTTAACCCTGGGAGAGAGCTGACTCTTCTGGTAATTTCATTGTTAGTTTTGTTCTATTGTTTGTGATTTCTTAAAAATGCATTCGTACAAGTTTTTGAGGATTTCTAACTTGGCACATTCTCAAGGTGCAACTTCTGAACCAAATTATGTTTTAAGAATTGAATTTCATTAAATATTGTAGTATCCTCATTACTTTAATGTTATTGTTTTCTTCTTTTAAAATCTGTATAGTAGTCCCTCACTTGCACTAGACATAATATGCTAAAGGGAATCAATGCAGTTATTCTCACTAGAATATTCTGTGTAACATTATCATTTGGCACATTAAATAATCAAGTGCATGACATGGTTGATAAATCTTTATAAAGAGCTGCAGACTCTGAGCTTTACAGGTGTGTTGTCACAGTCATTAAGCTGCTAAATGATTAATGGAGGAGGAAATTCTGCAGTGCAGCTTGAATTGAAATATCTGCTGTTTTTGTCCAATTTTATTTTCATACTATTTCCAATAGTTGTTCTATGTATCATGGCTACTAGAAGCATTGGTAGTATCTCACCAAGTTTATAGTTAAGAGGAACACTTTAATTCCCTGACCTGTACTACTAAAAAGGCTGAGTAGCAATGTTGTCAGAATCACCTCCCTTCTAAATCATCTTATGCAGCAGCATATCACTATTCCTTCATTGTGAAATTGCTGCCTAACACATAGGTACACTGTCATTGCAAAGACTGGAGCGGTTTAAGAAGGCAGGGCCAAGGATCACATTCTTACTAGAAGTGGATCAGTTTGTCTGGTATTTTCTGTCGTGACTTTTTAAAAAGGAGAAATTGTCTTCATTGCAGAAGAAGTGGACAATTTAAATTAAATTAATTAAATAAATCAATAACAGAAATCGTCAAAGTATCAGATTGTAGTAAAAATCCATCCGTTGAGCTTTTAGCGAAAAAGGTTTACCATCCTTACTTGATCTGGCCAAATGTGGTTAACCTAGCTAGTCACTTTGTTATTTCAAGGAATGGGCAACAATTGCTAGCTTTATCTGTAATGCCCATATCCTGTGTAAAGAGGAAAGTTTGGACAAGAAAGTAAGCTTTAGATATATAGGAAGAACAAGAGTGTATAGAAATTAAATGCACGAGTAAAACATGTACATTGATATGACACGTAGAACAACTCCATTTATTCAGAGCCAAAAGTCATGCTTTTTCATTTACTTGGCCTATAAAGTTTCTGCTGCTCTTTGCTGTTTGCAACAAAATGCTTTAGTTGTATTAGTCTTTGGCCTCAATATTTCACCCCAGAAATGTCTTATTTTAAGGAGAAGAATGTGAGGCCTGCTGATGCTGGAGATCAGAGTCGAGAGTGCGGTACTTAAGTCTTATTTTAAGTCAGTTCATGAAACAGGATAATACCGGTATTATGAAGAAAATACCCAGCAGTTTAAGAAACATCCACACACACTATGGCAAGTGACCATCATGTCCTTCAGGAAAATGTCCTCGGCATTAACTTAGACCTTGTGAAATCTTACAGTATCAGATCATAGCCAAGAAAACCTGTGCTGATTACCACTTACTGTGCTCTTTCACCTAATGAATTATTACTCTTCCATGTTGAGCACTACTTGGGAGGGTGCATGAATTCTGGAAAGGGTGCAGAATGTGCTCTGCATGAGGGGTTTCTAATGTTCTTCACTAACCTTGGCTTGGTGGGCAATGCTACCTGATAGTCATTTAGGAGTTGTCCAGCTCAGCTACAAGAGACATGGTTTGCAGCTGGTAGTGAGGGAACCAACAAGAGGAAAAGATATAGTTGACCTCATTCTCACTAATTTACCTGTTGAAGATGGATCCCTCCATCTAAGTTCTGCAACCCTATTGTGTTCAGTCGTGAACAGAGTTGGACAATTAACAGGAGGGAGGTTCCATAAATATCCCCAGCCTTTACTAACACAGTCAAAAGCCAGGTTGAAGTATTTGCATCTTTCTTGAGAAGAATAAAAGCTAAGAAGTGATCTCTCTCTGCCTCATTCTGAAGTGCCCAGCATCACTGCCAGTTTGATTAAATCCATGTATTATCACAAAATGGTTAAAGATACCCAAAACATTTGCAGTATGCCAGCAATATTGCTCCAGATGTACTCCCCAACTAGTAGCAGCCTGAGTCGAGTTGTTCTAGCACAGCTACAACAGTGGTATCTACCTGAGAGATCTGGGCACATTTCCAAATTATCTTATTGACAAAAAGGAAAAATCCAACTTAGCCAATTATCACCCTATTAGACTACACAAGACATCAGCAGTCATGGAAGGACTAATAATAGTGCTATCAAGTGGCACCTGTAAAGGAATAACTTGTTCACTGATGTTCAGTTTGAGATCTGCCAGGGCCACTTCGTTCTTGATCTTATGGCCTGGTCCAAACATGGTCAAAAAAAGCTGAATGGGCTAGGCAAGTTTGTCTACCCTTTAAAGTCTAGACAACATTTCACCCAGAATAGCCTGAGCAGAATTCGAGTCAAAGGAAAGCAAGGTGGCTGGAGGAATGAAATACTTCTCACTTGCCTTGATGAGTGCATTTCCAACAATATTCAAGACACTGATCATCATCCAGGATAAGGTAGTCTGCTTGATAGGGACTACATCCACCATTAACACTCAATAACAGTGGTGTGTACCATTTACAAGATGCACTGTAGAAATTCACTAAGGCTCCTTAGACAGTGCCTTCCAAACTCATGACCATTACTGTCTAGAAGGACAAAAAGCAGATAAATTGGAATACCATCACCTGCAAGCTCCACTCAAAAGGTACTCCGTATCCTAACTTGGAAATAGAGCCAATCCCTAGAGTTGCTGGGTCAAAGCCGTGGAACTTCCTCTCTAACAGCATTGTGGATCTACTAACACCAAATGAACCAGAGTGATTCAAGAAGGCAATACCACTGCCTTCTCAAGGACATCTAGGGATCAGTAATAAATGCTGGCCCACTTCCCAAAAATGAATTCAAAGTAGAGGGTAGGAATTCTATTGACTAACTCACATCCTGCTTCCCTATTTCACCATTTACAAGATATAGAGCAAGATTGTGACTTGAATATCCTCCATTTGTCTGATTAGGTGCAGTTCAAAAAATCACACAGCTTGACATCATCCAAGGCAAAGCAGCCTGATTAATTAGGAACCGATCTACCCCCTTCAACCTTCACTCTCCTTCCTCTAGCAAAACAATGGTATCCGTGTCTACCTTCCACAGGCTGCACTGCAACAACTGAGCGAGGGACCTTTGACAGCACCTTCCTTCACAATGATCTCGCAGGTGGTGGTGTTCTCAGGTTTCTGCTGCCCGGAAGGACAAGGGCAGCAGAAACCTGAGAACACCACCACCTGCGAGAGCCTGACCAAGCCACACATTGATCTACTGCCAGTGGAAGACTAGCAATAAGATTTCAAGTCAGGACAAAGTCTTGGATTTCCCTTCCAGAGCTCAGCTTCTCCTAACTTTGAACTCCCTATTTCAAAACTCGTCTACCTCCTCTTCAAAATACTTTGTGATCTAGCTTCCATACTTCCCTAGGGTACAGAATTTCAGACATTTACTATCCTCAGAAGAAATACCTTGGTATCTCAGTTGAAAGGCATATCCCCTAGTTCAAGGTTCCCAGGAGTGCATACATCTCAATCCAACAAATGTCAATTGGGAATTGAGAAGATAGGAGTGAAGTTATGGATAGCCTGCTGGTCTGTCAGTCTGGAACATGTTTACATTTTGTAACTGGTGAGATCGAGGTGTTTGCACAGAATTAACATCTATCATAGCTGTACCAGAAATTCCAACAGCAGGAATTCAACCACTGGATACATGCCTCAAGGCATTCAAGGATCACACTTGCATCAAATAGGTTAATGGTTAAGAGGAGAAAATAGGCTTCATAACATGTGAGAATAATCATGGTGATCAACATCCCCACCACCACTTGTGTTCTGTATCATTTTATTAGCACATTGTGGGACACTGCACAAAGTGGCATCAGATCATTCAAAAAATACCCAATATCAATTCAATGGATGGAGAAGGAGATAATTTGTTACAGAAGGTTGATTCTGAAAACAATAGTGGGATCCTTACTATGGTGCCATAGGCAAAATGACTCAATAAAATTTGAACACTGCACTGGATGCTGAAGATAATGTATTGGCTTATTTTAAAATGGTTTAATTGTAATTAAAGGTTATCTTTGTATAATTGATTCGTGAAATAAACTGTGCCATATTTGATTAATGAATTATTGTTACTTGGTCGCACACTTAAAAATAGCAACCACTCACACCCAACAGTCCATGTTATGCTCGGAGTAAGTGGATCAGTTTTAGAGGCGGCACCTGTCATCTACAGTAAAAACAAAATGTGAAAAGTTTATTGAAAGTAGAACATTTCTGATGACACCTAGAGTGGAATGGATCATTTTATACCCAAGATGATTTAATGGGGAAAAAGGGTAGAAAAATGAAGAGGAATATACCTTTAGATGTAAGACTTCAAAATTAGAAAGTGGTCGAGGCAACAGAAAACTTTGGCTATTTTTCAAATCAATCCAGCATAGGAACTGCTTCACTGGGAATTATCTACTGACCAATGGAAAGGAAATTAAAGCTTAATTTGTTTGCAAATTTCATCACATACCAACAATAAGCATTATTGTGGAAGATTTAAATTAGCAAACAGTATATTAGGATATTTGTGATGAAATTGGAAACTCATCTTTTGCTCGGTGTTTATGATTGATAAAAAAAATTGTAGTACTGTTTGTTTAACCTGGTTCTATTTAACAAACTGAATCAAGTAGGTGACCTAAACATTGATTGGGGGATGTATTTGAGAAAGTAGTGATGTTGATAAGCATAATACAAGGTCAAATTAAGCACTTTTTTAAAAAAAGCCAAGAAGAGGATAAATAACTAAGCTATAATTGCATCAAAATGACAACATTATTGAGATTGACTGGAAGGAAAATGTGGCAAATACTCAATCAGCAGTAATAAATATTTAAATATGTCTAATTCAAGCACATGCCAAAGAGGAAACGTGCTACAATTTTGCATTGCATAGTTGAGTACTGAAGAAAGCAGTTAGATGAGAGAATAAATGCAGGAAATCTAACTAGTGTATAGGAAATCTATAGCAAGAACTCAGAACTTAAAAGGGACCAAGAAAATTAGTGATGGGCAATAAAACAGCTGTGGACACTAATCTAGATTAGTAAAAGTTGGCTGTAAAACTGAAAGATAAAAACAGGCAAACTTGTACTGATTGAAAGGAGGGCAGTTTTTAGACTGGATGGGCAGGGAGAGGTAGGTAATTAAAAGGTAGAGCAAAACATTCAAAGGAAGTTGACAAATTAATTGGACTTGGATACAAGCACTTAAAAATAGCTTTAAAGCAACCTACTTAATCTACCAGTGGAAGGAAATAATTCTGTAGTATATGCCACTTTATATTAGTTGATGTTTTGGTTTCTTTATTTACACTGACAGTAAGTTTGATATAGATCTTGTGACTAGATGTCAGCACTGAACTCTTAAAGCATATTTAGCCAATTGTTAGGAAGTCTATACTTAGTAATAAATTGAATTACACATTTTCAAAATGTATGAGCAAAATCTGAAGTCCAGCTGCTTCATTTACCATTACAAGAAGTCCCTGGCTAATGAATGAGTTCCATTTTTAAGGCTGTTAATAAGTCGAATTTGTATGTAAATCGGAACAGTTACACACAGTTCACATCTAGCATCAATTAGTCAAATGTCAGTCTTAGTATATATTTTACCGAAAACATCTTAAATGTAATAACAGTAATAAATGTAACTACAGTACAGTATTTATAATAGACAGTGTGCGTGTGTACAGTATAGGTATAAAAAACATTAAAAAGTTAAGAAATGTTTCTTTAATCATTATCTTTTCTATCTAAACAATTTAACACTTACTCTTGTTCACGTCAATGTCTTGCATACTGGAAGGAGCCTTAATTAATTGGATTTTGGGCCTGGTGCTGGAGAGAATGGACCTGCTACTGGAGAGTCAGGGTCTGTTTCTGCGACTGCAGAGTTGGGGGGTGTATGTCTGAAGTCAATTTCTTAAACATCAAGGGTGGCTTGAACAGAGCTTTTCTTTTCCTCATTATAAATGGCCTTGTAGCAGCTGAGTCCATCAGTAACTATCCGGTAAACTTTGGCGAACCTCTCTGCATTAGGATCTTGCTCCTCTAACTTTGCCATCTCTGTTACAATGCGACGAAAGGCCTCAGCTAACTCCTTCGTCAAAAATGTCTTGGGTTCTACGTCCCAGTCTTCTTCCTCAAATGCTATCATCTGTTGCCCCAGCTCCTTAAGGTCCTCATTTGTCAGTTCTTCAGCATGAGATTCAAGTCCAAGACATCATCTTCATTGATGTCTAACTGCAGTTAATTGCTATCAATATCAACCATAGCTGGCCTGGCTTCAGCAAGGTCCTCCGCTGCAAACTCTTCAAAAACATTTGCAAATTGAGGGTACAATTTTTTTTCAGACTGTTGGTATTCTTTACTTCCTCTCATGAACCTGCAATGTTTTTGGTGCCATCGTAGATGTTGCAATTTCTCCAGAACTCCTTTAAGGTCATTACACCATCTTGGGTTGCCCTGACTGCTTGTGAGAAGGTCCTATGTAAATAGTACGCCTTAAAAGGAGGCTATAATTCCCTGATCCATTGGCTGAACTAATGATGTGGTGTTGGGTGGTAAGAAGATGACCTTTACATTGGGGTGAAGGTCATCTAAAGTGCTTGGATGTCCAGGGGCGTTGTCAAGTACAAGGAGAACTTTGAAAGGAATCTGCTTAGACAAGCAAAAACATTCATCATCAGGAACCAAATCTTAAAGAGAGCTTTTGTTACCCAAGCTTTTGTGTTTACCTTCTAGATAACAAGGATTTAGGGAGGAATACACAAGCTTGCAATCCCCGAATACGTTACCACCAAGTAATAATGTTAGCCTATCCTTGGATGCCTTATGTCCTGGAGCAGTTTTTTTTCCTCTTGAAATATATGTCCTTCCAGGCATTGTTCTCCAAAATAAGCCAGTCTCATTTACATTAAATGTTTGCTCAGGCACATAAACTCCCTCCTTAATAATTTTATTCAATATTTCAGGAAACTACTAACATTGGCAATCGCTGCTTCACTTTGCACTTTAATATTGTGTAAATTTACCCTCCCTTTGAAATACCTGAACCAACCCCTGTTCGCAACAAATTCATTACAAGCACCTTCAGCTGCTGCACGTGCAGCTTTTAAAATCACTAAAAAGACTTTCAGTCTCTTCTTGCGCTAAGCCCACACATCACTGAATTTAATACACGCCGTGACATCGAACACTTCATCTGCCGCCTCCGAGCTAACTTTCACAAGCAGGACTCCTGCCCACCTTCCAAGGACCCCTTCGCCTGCCTCCAACACACTCTATCCACCTGGACACCCTATGCTGGCCTATTACCCGCCCTCGACCTCTTCATTTCCAACTTGCCGAGACATGAAACGCCTCAACCTGTCTACCCCCCTCCCTCACTCCAACCCCTCACCCTCACAACACGCAGCCCTCCACTCCCTCTGCTCCAATCCTGACCTCACCCTCAAGCCAGCAGATAAAGGGAGGGTGCAGTGGTAGGCTGGCACACTGACCTCTACCCCGCTGAAGCCAGATGCCAACTCGAGGACACCTCCTCCTACCACCCCCTTGATCATGACCCCACCCCCCCCATCACCAGGCGATATCCCACCCACAGTTTCCAACCTCATAGTCCGGGAACCCCTCACTGCCCGGTTCTACCTCCTTCCCAAGATCCACAAGCCTGATCACCCTGGCCGACCCAATGTCTCAGCATGCTCCTGCCCCACTGAACTCATCTCTACCTACCTCAACACTGTCCTATCCCCCCCAGTCTAGGAACTCCCCACATACATTCAAGACACCACCCGTGTCCTCCACCTCCTCCAAGACTTCCGTTTCCCCGGCCCCCAACGCCTCATCTTCACCGTGCATATCCAATCCCTCTACACCTCCATCCGCCATGACCAGGGCCTCCAAACTCTCAGTTTCTTCCTCTCCCGATGTCCCCAACAGCACCCTTCCGACACTCTCATTCGTTTAGCCGAACTGGTCCTCACCCTTAATTTCTCCTTCAAGCCCTCCCACTTGCTCCAGACCAAAGGGGTAGCCATGGGCACCCAAATGGGTCCTAGCTATGCCTGTCTCTTTGTTGGCTACATAGAATGTCCATCTTCCGTAGTTACACCAGCACCACTCCCCACCTCTTCCTCCGCTACATTGATGACTGCATTGGTGCCACCTCGTGCTCCTGCGAGGAGGTTGAGCAATTCATCAACTTTACCAACACATTCCACCCTGGACCTTAAAATTTACCACGACCATCTCTGCCACCTCCTTCCCTTTCCTGGACCTCTCCATCTCCATTAATGACAACCGACTTGACACATTTTTTACAAACCCACCGACTCCCACAGCTACCTGTATTACACCTCTTCCCACCCTACCGCCTTCAAAAATGCCATCCCGTAGTCCCAATTCCTCCACCTCTGCCATATCTGCTCCCAGGGGACCATTTCCACCACAGAACACACCAGCTGGCTTCCTTCTTTAGAGACCACAATTTCCCTTCCCACATGGCTAAGGCTGCCCTCCAACGCATCTCATCCACATCCCACCCCTCCAACCATAACAAGTACAAAACCCCCCTGGTGCTCACCTTCCACCCTACCAAACTTCATATAAACCAAATCATCCGCCGACATTTCCGCCACCTCCAAACAGACCCCACCACCAGGGCTATATTTCCCTCCCCACCCCTTTCCACCTTCTGCAAAGACCATTTCCTCAGTGACTACCTGGTCAGGTCCATGCCCCCCAACAACCCACCCTCTGTCCTGGCACCTTCCCCTGCCACCGCAGGAACTGTAAAACCTGCGCCCACACCTCCTCCCTCACCTCCAACCAAGGCCCTAAAGGAGCCTTCCACATCCAAAGTTTTACTTGCACATCCACTAATATCATTTATTGTATCCGTTGCTCCCGATGCAGTCTCCTCTACTTTGGCGAGACTGGGCGCCTCCTAGTAGAGCGCTTTAGGGAACATCTCTGGGACACCCGCACCAATCAACCACACCGCCCCGTGGCCCAACATTTCAACTCCCCCTCCCACTCAGCCGAGAATATGGAGGTCCTGGGCCTCCTTTACCGCCACTTCCACACCACCAGATGCCTGGAGGAAGAATGCCTTATCTTCCGCCTCGGAACACTTCAACCCCAGGGTATCAATGTGGACTTCACCAGTGTCCTCATTTCCCCTTCCCCACCTCCCCCCAGTTCCAAACTTCTAGCTCAGCACCATCCCCATGACCTGTCCTACGGGCTTCTTTTCCACCTATCCACTCCACCCTCCTCTCTGACCTATCACCTTCATCCCACCCCCATCCACTCACTGTAGTCTATGCTACTTTCTCCCCACCCTTCAGGCACTCTGCCTGTATTCCAGACAAAGGGCTGTTGCCCGAAACGTAGATTGTCCTGCTCCTCGGATGCTGCCTGAACTGCTGTGCTTTTCCAGCACATTGTACTCCAGAATCTGATTGCCAGCATCTGCAGTCATTGTTTTTATTACCTTGATGATTTAGATCCTCAACTCAAATCACCAATAGCCTTTCCATTTCAATAAATAAAGCACTGCATTGCTTAATGATAATTATCGCTTTCATTGGAACAGAGCCTTTTACATGCCCCATTACACTCCCCTTGTCCTTTATAATCATCCTGATCGTTGACCAACTGTAGCCAAACACTTCTCTAATGTTTGTTGGCATTTCACCTCTGATTGCTTTATTATTTCCACTTTTGTTTCCATTGTGATAGTTTTCTTTGTCTTTGATGTGTTACCATCACTTGCATCAGATTTACGCTTTGAAGCCATGGTGGAGGGCAAATACAAAGAATTTAAGTCAAAACATAACACGCACATTTACATGATCCAACTTAAAACAGCAAGGGCGTGGCGCTGTTCTCCCACAGGCTGACGAATCACTGAAAACTTGCACTGATTTGAGCATTGTGCTCAGTAAGGTAGCCCACCCACTTGTTAGTGCAAACCACTGTATGTAACTCAGATTGTTTAAAATAATAGGCTTTATGGAGGTCAGTTTGTGAGTACAAGCAGTCGTAAGGCAGGGACATCTGTATTTCTTTTAAATTCTCTGGTGAGCATTATTTTTACTAAACTATACAGCAAGATACAAGCAAAGTGTATTCCAAATACATGAAGATTATTACCTTGATGATTACCTAGAGTACCAAATATTTTAATCATGGTTTTGTAAAGTCAATTCATTTCCAATTTCTTATGCAGTTCTCCTAAGGTCACACTGCCACCTGGTGACTTCCCAAGCAAATCTACTGAAACAAATGGAATTGCTCAAAATACAGCAGTCAATCTTTCTTGTCTGCTGGAGAAGAGTGGTCATAATGATAATATGCACAGTAGATAGCAAGTAGAAACCATAATTATGTCAGCTGTAAGTTCAGTTCATAACACATCAACATCTGAATCAAAGTTACAAATCCTGTTGCAGCATTTAATCACAATAAACAAGATTGACACTCCAATGCACTGAAGAACTGTTGCATTCGCAGTTGCTGTTTCTTTTTGTTTAATGTTTCACTTAAGACCCTGTCTGGCTAATATTTATTCCTTGAATCAACACTACAAAACATTATCCAGTTATCACCACATCATTAATTTATCAATAAGCTCTTGTAAACAGCTGTCAGGTTTCTTGCATTACACAATTAATACTTAAAATGTTGTTATTGTAAAGCACATTGGAATATACAAATGCCAGTCTTTATTGCTGGAGATTTAAGTGTATGATACATCTCCAGTCTTCGCAATTGAACTTTAACCAAACTGAATGAGCAAAAGAGAAACTCAACAAGTCTGGCAACATCGTATAGAGATTGTTAACAGAGTCCCATAACGTCTCATTTTCACACCTATTTAATGCTGACAATAGAGGAGGAGAAGATATGTTTGGTGGTGGAAATGGCAGATGATGATCCCTTGAATGCAGTGATGATCCCTAGACCAGTGGGGTGAAAAAAGTGAGGACATGAGGAATCCCTACTATTGTTCTAGAGAGGAGGAGGAGGAGGAGAATGGATGAAAGCAGAAGTGTTTCAAATGGGATGGATACAGTTAAGGGCCATAATCAACCACAGCAAGGGGTGGGGGTAAATATTTGGTTGAGGAAAAGGTGGTCCAGTGGAAGGAGACATCAGAACAAGATGTGAAAGAGAGAAAAACTGCGAGAATGAAGTAGAATCCTTACTGGCCATAGTTGAGGAAGAATTGTAGTTAAGGGTAATTGTGACAGTTGGCAGACTTGTAATGGATGCTGGTTGACTGCCTGTCAAAATGGAAACAAAGAAATGCATTGTCAGAAGAAGAATCAAACGGTTTCTGATGCATTATGTCAGTTCCACAATTTTCAGTCTTCTGGCCCTAGTCTCCTCCCCTTCACCATGGATGGTATAATCCTTCTGTATGTCCAGTCAGGCTGGTCTGAAAACTCTGCACTTCATGGGGGCAAAAAGAGGCCTGAACAGTCTCAAACTACTACTATTCACTATCAGTGGCTGAGCTCTTTCCTCACTGAACAATTTCTCTTTTAGCTCATCTCACTTCCTCCAAGTCAAATATGCAGCTATGGGTATTCGCATATATCCCACCCACAGTTCTTTTTCCAATGCAATAACATTGATGCAGCTTCCCACCCTCATCTAGAACTGGAAAAATTCATCACTTTCTTCAAATTTCCATCCATCTGTCACTAACTGGCCCATCTCAGACATTTCTTGGACTGCTGTGTCCATTTCTATACTGTCCACCAACACCAATTTAAACCCATTGAGACTCACAGTTACCTTGACTACACTGTCACACTAGTTGCTGCAAGGATTCTGTTCCATTCTCCCAGTTTCTGCACATGACGCCTGGAGGAAGAGCACCTCATCTTCCACCTAGGAACCCTCCAACCATACAGGATGAATGTAGATTTCTCCAGCTTCCTCATTTCCCCTCCCCACCTTTTCTCAGTCCCAACCCCTGGATTCAGCACCACCCTCTTGATCTGCAATCTTCTTCCCGACCTCTCCCCCACCTCCTCTCCAGCCTATCACCCTCACCTCCTTCCACCTATCATATTCCCAGCACCCCTTCCCCCTACCTTTTATCTCAGCCCACCTGGCACACCAGCCTCATTCCTGAAGGGCTCATGCCCGAAACGCCGATTCTCCTGCTCCTCGGATGCTGCCTGACCTGCTGTGTTTTTCCAGCAACACATTTTTCAAACTCTGGTCTCCAGCATCTGCAGTCCTCACTTTCTCCCAGTTTCTCTGGGAGTTAGTCATATTTGTTCCAATGATGCCACCTTCCAGTGACTGCCTCCAACATAACCCCACCCATCTAAAAATCAAAGATCATCTTCCTTGCCAATCACCTCTCCCCCATTAGTGGTTGACATGACCCTCAGCTTTATCCAGCCTATTTCTGGCACTACTGCCCTCACTTCTTCCAATTTTATTGCTGCACAAATGCTGTCAGACCTGCCGAGTTTCTAATATTCCATTTGTTTCGGATTTCTGGCAAACACAGTATTTACGTTAATTTTTAAATGAAAGATGAAATGGACATTTATTCAATTTGTTGTAAATTCAGTGTGCCAGGTAGGTTTGTTATTAAAATTGTCACGTAATTTCAGCATCTGCAATTCTCAACTTTGTAAAAAGAAATTGTGCAGAATTTACTTACTCCTGACATTTAGGAACCTTAGAAATCATGTCATGCATACAACATTACTGCAGCTTTAAATACCATGTAGAGAGCAGTGACTTTCAGATTTGATTTGGTAGGTTTGTAGAACATTTTAACTTTAAAAAAACATCTTGGTTTTGGTCAGAAAGCACATACAGCTACTACTCCAGGTCAAACCTGGAATTTGATAGCTTTCAAAATTTCCTACTTATGATGCTTAAAAGAGACCAAGTATTTTACCTTAAACATGACAGCAAATGAAAGAATACAAAAATAAAAGCAATGACATTTACTACAGGAGGAAAGGGTGCTGACTGGTTGGCAAGTTGACTGTGCTGGCATGGAGAAATAACCCAGCCAACAGGGAACTATACAGAGCCCAAACTTATTGGTAATGAAAATGACAAAGCTGGAAACATACTCATTTGGTTTACAACAAATAGCTGCTAATGTATTAAACATATAAACTTCTTGTGAGCACAGAGGAGTCACATGATGAGATCAACTGGTAGTTTAGCTGTTAGCCCACTTAGTGTTGTTCAGCAAATTCAACAATTTCAGAACAATAGAGTTTGTTTTGAGTTTCTGCAAGGATGGGCTGGTTGAGTATAGTCTTTACTCTGCCAATGGAACAACCAAAAGGAACCTGTTGTTTGAGTAGGTCACCCAAGTAAATGGGACTTGTGGTCTATATACGCATTAAACCAGCACCAAAAAACTTTCCCCAGTTTAAAATCAAAATTTGACAAAAATGGTTGATCTCTAACAGAACAGCCAAAGCTCATAGGGTCATGACTATTGAACAAAGTTTGAAACCTCTTTCAGCAATTTTCTCCAAGGAAGGTTTTCTATAGTTTTGACTTTGAATGACCAATATGGGTCAGCATTAAAGAGGTTATTGATCAAGATCTGCTCTTTTGACACCTGAAATTACACTTCAAAAAAAGTAGCAAGGGAATCTCCACTCTCCCTACTAACAATTGCTACTGGTTGAAGATGGTAACAGTGGACTATAATCAAGGCATAAACTAGATTTGTGTGGATTATGTAATACAGCAGCTAATAAAATGAAGGACTTCACTGATGAGCTCATCTAATAAAAGGTTTTTAATGAACCAGCTATTACAAGACATCCTTAGCAACATTGTGAGGACTATTTTACCAATTTCACTAAAAAGACTAATTCATGAAGAAAGAAATCCTCCGTCCACAGGCAAAGTCACTCCATTTATCATTGCACTTCTGTCACTGAGGAGGAAAATTATTGCATTCACCACATCTTCTTCCTCTACAAAAAAAAAAACTAAAATTTAAAAATGGTACAGAAGAATCCAGAACATTTGTAGATAGTATAAAAATGAAAGTGACAAAACAAAACTGGTGCCAAATATTTCCATACAAACAAAAAAGAAGAGGCAGAATGAGCAGATGAGGAACTGATATCTGGCCCCTGTTGAGGAAAGTACCTAACTATGGTATAGCAGAAATGGCAAAGGCCCAGAGGGAAAAACATTCTGACCCCTTCCCAACATATGGGTTGGTGGTGGAAACGTGCCATTTCACTTCAATGCGCGCACACACACACACGTTTAAAAATCACTATGCATGAAATTTTATAAAACATTCAATACCTGAATATTCCCCTCTGTATAGGTATTAAGGTAATAAAAGGGACAGACTTTTGCTCATCATCTGCGAGTGAAATGCAAACTTCCTTCCTAGGATCAGTGAAACGTCAGGAATTGGTCTGGCAGAAAATATTTCCACAAAAGGGAACATTCTATTGAGATTCAATGACTGCAAATCCAAGATTGTTCATTTTAGTGTAGATGGTTATGTATGTTTGAGATGGACTTTTTTAAAAAAAAAGTTACCTGCCTATTGGCATTATTAGATTAAATTAGATTAGATTAGATTAGATTACTTACAGTGTGGAAACAGGCCCTTCGGCCCAACAAGTCCACACCGCCCCGCCGAAGCGCAACCCACCCATACCCCTACATCTACCCTTTACCTAACACTACGGGCAATTTTTAGTATGGCCAATTCACCTGACCTGCACATCTTTGGAGTGTGGGAGGAAACCGGAGCACCCGGAGGAAACCCACGCAGACACGGGGAGAATGTGCAAACTCCACACAGGGAGTCGCCTGAGGTGGGAATTGAACCCGGGTCTCTGGCGCTGTGAGGCAGCAGTGCTAACCACTGTGCCACCCATTATGCTCATGTTAGTTCATGAAATTCCAATACCTTTATAAAAAGAAATGAAATACAAGTTGATGCTTTAAAAATATATGCAGCAAGGCTATTTTTATGGTAATGAAATAGTAAGAGTAGCAACATGAAAGTCAATAAACAACCAAGTACAAAATATATAATAAAATAGTTACGCAGCAGAATGGCAGCTGTGGACAAAAGTTATTTCATTATAGTCAATTAATGAAAAGTGTGGACGTTCCCCCCCCACATTATTGAGAGAAATCCAGAAGTACTTGCTCATTCACCTGCAAACCTATGCAATGGGATACGAGACAACATTCCTGCTGCTTTTGCTGGGTCACTCCATCCAATCCGACCCATTGCAGTCATCACTACGGTGGGATTTATTGCATTCGCTCGGATCTGAGAAAGTTAAAAAAAAAATTCTTTGACTGTTGTGCTTATTTGGAGTCAAAGGCAGTCAAAATACTTCTGGATTTCATAACATCTTAGAATTCCAGAAACCAATTTACATTGAAATTCATAGCCATTACAGGAGATGGACTAGCCAGAGAGAGGAGAACTAAATCAATTCACAATGTTATATTAAAAAGTGAAAAATTACTGCAATTTACTAATAATTTCCCATACTATATTAAAACACAAATTGTTTCTCACTTCAGGAAGAGGCTGTTGAGCACCCTCTTGTGGGCAAGTGTAAAATTGTTACATATCTAAAAGTAGATGTACAGTATTTGATTAGAAATATTAAAGCATCAGGTGCTTTTGAAGAATCAACAGTAGTACTGAAATAATAAGTAATGTGAATGAACCAGTTCCCAATCTCAATTGTGGGCACTGATATTTAGAATTGTGCTACCACAGACAAATCCAGTTTAACTTCATACAATTTTTTGTCTCAAGTACCATACTAGCTCGATAGCCTACAACATTCAGCCATTCCCAATTGAATTCTACAGATATCTTTTCCATGATCAGAGGACATGATTTTGGTGTTTTTTAGGCACAAAGACATACTGAAAGCCGAAGCATCAAATTGTAACGAAAAGAAATCAGTAACGTTCAAGAGAACAAACATGTTCACTAGTTCTCAAGATAGAGAACACTGGCTTCTGGAATTCTCCCAAAGTCAAAATTGCATCTGAAAGTAATCTTTTAAGAAAACAAAAATCTAAAAACAAAAAGCAGAACACTTGCAGGAGTGTGAGATGCTAGCATTTTGTTGTGGGTGCAGTTTAAAAGCTTTAAGAAAGCAATTCTTCTTAAAGAGCAAAACATCTTAAAAAGCACTTTCATAGAAGTGTATGAAATGAAATTGTTTATATTCATGTTGTGATATGACACTACGTTACATTACTTTAACTCCTGCTAACATTAATACCCAAAAGTGTTGGAGATGCTGAATCTATACATTAGTAAACCTGCTGCAACAATGATACTCATTGGGAATTAAAGCTTTCTGCATCTTATTAAGCAGACCAGAACTATATTTAGGACATGAAACACTTGCTGTTTGCAGCATTGGGGGCCAGTATTAATCAAGAGGGAAATTTGAATAACGATTTACATTTTGTGGTTTAGCAAAGTAAAAGAAAAAGTTTTAGCAGCAAAAATATAGCATTTCTAAATCAGTTTATTATTTCACACTTTGTATTTGATCTTTTCAGTATAAATTAGATGAAAAAGTCCTACAAATATTTATTGAATACCAGCTGAGACTAGGAGAGGGGAAAGCAACTTTGTAGTAATCAGGTTTTTCCAGCATGGTCTGTGAAATGCAGTTTATCTGCTGCTGATATTAATAAAGGACTCACTCCTCATCTCCCATTCAGGATGTCCCCAGTATTGTTAGACTTCTGTTGAATGCTTTGGACAACTGCCACCTCTATCCTCAGACCACTGAATATTGCTCCAATAGAAGAGGTCCAAAATCAAGCTGATCAATAAAAAGATCAGACTGAAGGTCAATGCTGTTAAGGCGTTCTATTTGTATGAAAAGACATTTACAAAAACCCCTTTTTGGAAGGCTAAACTATGGAATCTAAAAAGTCAGCTAGTAGTTTGCATCTGTCAATGCCTACCTTGTGTGGTCCCAACTCAAGTGCCATCACTTTTGTTAACATGTCCACAGCTCCTTTTGAGGCACCTTTAAAACAGCAAGGGTTAAAAAAATACATTTAAAGAGGCAACTCATTCTCCTAAGGGCATCTTTCATTAAAAGATGCCACTATATCAATTATTAATTGTATATTAGAGTGTTGAGGCAGTGCACAACATCAGCAAAGATATCCTTCAGAGGATTTTATTCCACACACACACACACACACAGGATCAGTTGGTTTTCAGGGAGGGGGAAGGGTGAGGAGAGAGCTGAGTGGTGGTCAGTTAACCATGGAACACTTTAACAACTAAAATTCAAAAAAATGAGGTCCCTTACTATTGAATGCACTTTAGAAGTGCAAAAAAACTTTGGACTTCAGTGGAGGAAGCAACGGTTGTCTCATTAAAAAAAGAAAAATCAGAGGACAAAAAAGGAGCAGAAGTACATACATTATTTCTTCAGATTAATTAAATATGCAGAGACTTACTGGCTTCATTACAACAATTTTTACTCCCTTTGAAACACTTATTTACTGAAGCAAGGGGAGGGAAAGAGAAGAGAAAAGATGTCAACAGCTTCAAGAAAATTAAACTTCTGGCAGAGAGAATTGCAGGCAGGTATAAAAAGAGTTAATTAAATCAAGCTGCATTTATTGATCTGAAAGCAAGGTTTTCAATTAAGCAGCTGCCAATTCATTACACAGTCACATACTTTGATTAAATCATCTGTCATTTCAAGTGTCAGCTTGCCTCATTTGGTAGCATTCACAATCCAAAAAGGAACTTCTGCAATCAAGTCCCATTCAAAGACAAGTACAATATCAAGGCAGACGTAACACAAAAGTACCCTTGCCACTGAGGCATTTATTTCAACAGACAAAAAAAAGAGATCACAAGCACTTCACAAACTAAACAAAGAGGCATGAAAAATAAAAAGTTCACTTTCCCCAAAAAAAATTTAAAAAAAGCAGGCAGTTCCCCAGAGTAGTGGGAAATTAAAGCATTCACGGCTGGTGTTAAATACAGTGGTGGCATGGGATTTTGACGTTTCAAAAAAGTCAAGTGGGGAACCAGTCTTTGGTTTGGAATATGAATAGTCTGCCAAATTGAACTCCCAAATTCCACTATTTAAAAGAAAATAATATCAATTTATTCTTTAACTCTCAAAGTGAACAATAAACAACTGTCCATGACTCAAAACCCCTCTTTCTCTTAACTGCTGAATATCTGCCTCCAATTATACTGTTCCAATAAAACACAAAATTATAGACTTAATTTCAAAGCCATACAGCAGTTATCATTTCTGGTGTCTTTCTTCTTCCAGCTAAAGATCTCTCTGGGTTGTCATCTGTCTTTTACTGCGAATGTTTCATAGGGAAAAGGTACCTTTGATAGAGAGTGCGTTTCAATCTCTTTGGGTCTCTCTCTCAATAGTAATTACTGATTTTCAAAATGCCTGCTTTTTTTTTAAAATATCCCAACATCGGATCGTCTCATTGGTTTGATGTTGGCAAAACAATAAATACAAACTAATGGGGCATAACTTAAACTAATTGGTTAAATTTGAAATGTCGTCAAAACAGCAACCAACGCAGATATCCATTTCACAGCCAAATGTTACTTATTTTCAATTTTACAGAGTATACTCTAAGACTGATCTAGTCATGACTCGGGTGTTATGAGCTCAGTGCAGAGCAGCATTCACTCTCTTAAAAGGTACAGTACATGGCTTAAACTTCATAACATGCACTGGAGATTTTTCCTAATAAAAAGTTCAGGCTCATTACAAAAAAAAAAGAGAGAGTTTTGCAATATCCCAAGATGTGCATCTGCATAAACTGCCACAAATTATGACTTACTGTGCTGCCAATTTCAAAATAATGCACAAAAGATTCAGCTCAGAAAAAGATAGGTAAAGCAAGGGATGGCACTCACAGTATACAGCATGATCTCTCAAAGCACACTTGGATGCCTGGCTGGAGATATTCACAATAGAACCACCTTCTCCACGACACATCATCCCCTTTGCAATTATCTTTTGAAAACAAAAAGAAAAACTTCAACTACCTCTGAAAATTCTGAGTGCGCTGAAGTAGCAATCTGCAGAAGTCGTGCAGAAATATCACGTGTTAGGAGACATGGAGTGCAGATGGTATAGTACCATTGAATAAAATATGCTACACAGTGGCATCATAACAAATTAGGTTTATCCTGGGGACTCCCTGGTCACTCATGGCTTATAATGAGATGAGACATGCAAAGTAGGGTCCCTCCCATCACCTAGCCAGCCTGCACAGCTCAAAACAGTTTCAAAAGCAAGAATTTGCAGCATATCTTCAGCTTAGTTAGAGAAGATTCACTTCATTTCTAAATAGAGGCCAAATTCAAATTTAGCTCAAGGTGCAAAAAGGATACACCTGGAAAATGCAAGGTTAGCGTGCAGGTGCATCTGGCAGATAGGAAATCAAATGCAATGTTAACATTCATTTCAAGGAGGTCTCAAATACAAGAGCAGAGGTGTAATGCTGAGGCTGTGCAAGGCTCTGGTCAGACCACATTTGGAGTATTTTAGTTACAAGGAGAAGGCAGGAGAATGGGAGTTGAAAAACATAGTTGCCATGAATGAATGGTGGAGCAGACTTGATGGGCCAAATGGCTTAATTCTAGAGTCAGAGTCAGATGTGCAGCACAGAAACAAACCTTTTGGTTCAATTTGTCCATGCCAACCAGATATCCCAATCCAATCTAGTTCCACCTGCCAGCACCTGGCCCATAACCCTCCCATTCAGATGCCTTTTAAGTGTTGCAATTGTACCAGCCTCCACCACTTCCTCCAGCAGCTCATTCTATGCACGTACCACCCTGTGTGAAAAAGTTGCCCCTTAGATCTCATCTTTCCCCTCTCACCCTAAACCTATGTCTTCTGGTTCTAGACTTCCCCACCCCAGGGAAAAGACTTCATCTATTTATCCTATCCATGCCCCTCATGATTTTATAAGCCACTATAAAAAGGTCACCCCTCAGCCTCCAACGCTCCAGGGAAAACAGCCCCAGCCTATTCAACCTCTCCCTATAGCTCAAATCCTCCAACCCTGGCAACATCCTTGTAAATCTTTTCTGAACCCTTTCAATCTCTAAGTTTCACAACATCTTTCATCAAGATTTTGATTAGCACTAGTTCAGAGATAAGATGATCTTCGTTTATCTCCGCTGCAGCAACTAGGAGGAAGAAAAAAAAACTCCAAATGAACTGCAGTTTCTGCAAATCAGAGACAGAAACAGACATTGCTGGAAAAGTTCAGCAAGTCTGATTTCTGTCCACAGATACTGCCAGAGTTAATGTTTCAGATCAAGTGACTCTGAGGAAGGGTCACTCAACCCAAAACATTAACTCTTGATTTCTCTCCAAATATGTTGCCAGACCTGCTGAGCTTTTCCAACAATTTCTGTTTTCATTGCAGCAGTCAAAAAATTAGTTTAGCTTCTCAACTCTGGCTAGGATCTAGTAACACTTGTGTTAAGTGGTTTAGATAAAGACAGAATGAGGCTTTACTGAAGCCCTGCAGAGAATTCCCTGATACCCACTGTTCAAGTACACAGAAGGAATGGCCCCAGTCCTGGACATCAGGCAGCAGCCACTGCCTGTGGCATCACAGTCCAGTAAAGCCAACAACAAACAAAGATAAAGCCAACTAAACAGAGTCATAGCTGCAAAACACAAAAATGGACCTTTCGGGCCAACACATCCATACCCACCAAGTTTCCAAACTAAACTAGACACACTTGTCTACATTTGGTCCATATCCCTCAAAACATGCTTAGCAAGGCCAAGAAATAGTGTTCTATGATAAACTATTTAGAGTGTGGTGATGGAGGGTTCTGCAAGTCACTGAAGAAATTGCAATTTTGCAAAGTTTTTCTACTCTTTACAAAAAGGGCAGAAAACCATGGGCTTCAATTTCTTAATGTGCCCTATTGGAAGATAAGGCACTTCATTAACAAAACAAAAAAAGCCAATATTCTTTTGGAAGTTAACATGCATACCATCTATTCCTCATGGAGGGCGTCTACATCAGTGTACCAAAGGCTGAGCAAAAATGTTTGGGGTGACACTATAGGACTCAAATGATTGCAGTGGTGCAGATTACCCAATCAGCAATATCAGTGTTAAAGCAACAATGAACAGCTTCACTAGTAAAGTATAATTTACCCAAGATTCAAAACCCTGCTTACTTAACAGGCAAGTCTTGCTAGTTCTCTGTTGGAAATCTCAATGGAAGTACTATATGCAGGTCCTGTTGCAACTTGAGGCACATGCTCCACAATAGCATTTCAGCCCATTCTAAATCTCTGGTATCATCCTCAACATAAGCACAAACTTTCAGCTGCCTATTCCCTACTGCCTTAACCAGAGGGATACTTTGTTTTTAAAAAAATAACCAATTGAAAATATACCCTTTTTCCAAGAGAATTGACACCTTTAAATAAAAGCTGAATCCAGTCTTCAAAATCTTACCTGTGCAACATGCATTAGCGCTTTCACATTAACATCAAACACTCTGAAAATCAGATACAGAAAAGGATAAAGTTAAATAGAATGGTCCTAAAATTAGAAAACAGGTTAGCTGATAGTTTTATCCTTCTGCAATAGGCTACCCAGCTCTATAGAGATTGCCCAGTTCACAATCCCTGGTGTTGGATCAGAATTTTGGACGTCAACAGGCTTCATTCCAATGAACCTTATCAAACACCTTGTTAAAGTCATTTAGACAGCATGGACACCAATGCTTTCAGGATGCAAGTTTCCATTGCAGCCTCTGGACCTCTACATCCAGATGTTCCAGTCAACTCTGGAAGAACTGAATGCCTTGCTGGCCCTTGTCTTTCACATCCATCAATAGAACTGACTCCCTGCAATCGATCCAAACACCAGCATCATTTATCCACACACCGAGGAATGAAATACATAAAGAGTACTCCCTGCAAGAATACCAATCACTTTCTGTTCATGTGCCACATGTTTCACTCAATGATCATTTGAGTTTTGGAGCAAAGCTCTTGCATCTACCTTCACTTAAGCAGATGCCTCAGCTGCCTCCTTTCTTGCCCACAAGAACTGAAAGCACTGAACGCTCAAAGAGAAAGATGTTGGGCATCCTCCTCTCTGCTGATTCCTGATTCAACATCTTCAGCCAAGTGACTTTTACACACCCAGAGCTGGGCTCTGGAGTGGTTACCCTTGGTTCAATATTCTCTCTTTTCCCCTTCTTCCCATAACAAGATACTTCTCAGATACAAGAAGAGAGAAATTCTGCGTATTGTATAGCCAGTTGGAAAGCTTTGACATTTGGCCAACCGAGACAATGCAAACCCAGTGAAACAATCCATAGGGACATTGAAACAACTCTCAGATAGGCACATGGATGATAGCAAAATAAAGAAAGAGAGTGTGTAGGTTAGCTTGACCTTATAGTAGGGTAAAAGGTCAGCAGAGGGCCAAAGGGCCTGTACTGTGCTGCACTGTTCTATGTTCTAACCCAGTTGTCCCTTTCACCCATTTTACCCTACAGGTGTAATTTCCCCTGTACCCCGTTTTTAATTTTAGCAGTTGGCCAACAACCAATATGTACATATTTTATTTAGTGCTGACAAGGTTACCCACAGTCTATGCCTCAAAAAAAAAACTGCACAGCTGCTCAAGAACACAGACGTAATCACCAAGGACAGTGAGGCAGTTAGGGCCATCCATTTTTCAAAACAAAAACAAAAGACAGTTTCGACAACAGCAACTACAAAAGAAATTTCCCTGCTGTCAGCTACTGGAAAATTCACAAGAATTCTCCTCAAAACATCATCTCCTAGTGGATGAAGAGCTCCTTCAGAAATCTCAATACAGCTTCTTTGCTAAGGGGCAAAAGGGAAAATGATATTCCCTTCACAGCAACGTAAGGAGCTACATCAAACCTCATAAGTGGCTTTTTTGGACTTCAAAGACCTTTAACATTGTCAACTATAGGAGGAGATTATGGAATGTCCTCCTCCATTTCAGTGCTGTCTACCACCTGCTCCAGGATAACATACAAGGCCATTGATGGACCCCAGACCCAATTCTGGGTGAAGTGAAGCAGTGTCATTGCACTAACACACTTCTTAATCTTCCTTTTTGCAAAGATCCAGCTCACCCTCAGAGAGAGACTGGAAACAGAAGAAAAACCTTCAAGGACACCGTCAAAAGTTTTCTCCCAAGAAAAATGCAACATCAGACACCTGGGACGCCCTAGCTCAAGGCAGTCTGAAAACCCATCACTGCATGACAAGCTGAAAGCAAGTATTGACAGAAAAGGTGCACTGCCAAGCAGGACATCTTTCTCTCCCAAGTCTCTATCACCTACTCACCTAGTGAGCGAGACAGGAGGTCATGCATGAGACTCTTCAGTCATTTAGGATCAAGGCATCCTCAACTACAAGGGACTGCCCAAGCGGAGCAACCCGAAATGAAAGCTACCCTGGCCCCACAATTCTAACCACTCCAAGCATGGCCTGCCTTTCCAACGCACCCTATCAATTTCCTCTGCCTGTAATTACTTCCAGCTTTTTGCTGAAATTTGAATTGACATCTTCTTCCTTAGTAAACAACGTGTTCCAGCCTTGTCCTTCATCGGTAAGCAAATCACTTCTGCTTTTAAAAGCAGCTCCGAACAGACTATTACCCACAAACTATTTACATGCTGGTAGAGAAAGGTTTTGTTTAAAAATATATGTTAACTGCCATTATTTTCAGGATCACTATGTTGGACCTCATTTTGCCTTCGTGGGCTATTTGGTATTGTTCATGCTTAAACTCGCCAGGCAACATCATATTCTATGTGCCTCATCACCCAAGGTGACTTGAGTTTGCTTCCCTAACCTAAATTGCCCATAGGCTCAAGGACATGTGGCTTAGCCAAGAGAAATGCAAGGTTACAGGGATAGGGTGGGCTGGGAGGGGTTTGGCAGGTTCCTCTTCAGGCAGGCAGTGCAGACTTGATGGACTGAATGGCCTGCTTCCACACCACAGGGATTATAGGATTCTTTGCTCCCTTGAAATGCATCTAAAATATCTCCTTTAGAGATCACTTTTCCTTAGTTTTACCGGTCAACCTCTGCTTCCATTGTACTCTTATATTGGATCGCTCATCACATTTAAAAGTGCACAGGAAGGGGACAAATTTCAATTATTCCTTGCTCTTCCTCTTAAGTAAAATCAAAACCTTCTTACACAATGATCAATGATGATAGAAGTATTGCCCTACAAGTGCTTTGACCATGCAGCCTATTTCTTTCATCACATCCAGATCCCACAATGCTCTCTTTAGTTGGACCAAAAATGCACTGGTCAAAAAAAAAAGTCCTCCTGAGCATATTTCAGAACTTCCTTCCCCTCCTCCCATTAACATTATCCAAATCTTAGATTAAAAGTCCCTCCAATATTATCACTATAGACCTAGTGCATTTGAGAGTTCCCAGTAGATTTTCTCCTCCTATTTCTCAGAATTTGGAGGCCTGTAAAATACTCGCAAATAGCATGATGTGTGGTCTTTACTCTTCAACTAACCAAACGTATTGTTCCTCTTTCCAATACTAATTCATTGCCACATAGCGCAGTGGAGGCCAGGACATTAAATGACTTCAGGGTAGGGATTGATAAGTTCTTGATCTCGCAAGGAACTAAAGGGATACGGGGAGGGTGCAGGTAAGTGGAGGTGAAATACCCATCAGCCATGATTAAATGGCTGAGTGGACTCAATGGGCTGAATGGTCTTACTTCCACTCCTATGTCTTATGGTCTTAATAATAGTGTCCTCCTGAAAAAAAAAATCAGTATTACAACCCCACCTCTATATTGCTGAATAGAGATGTTTAGCCAGTTCCTTCTCATTTAAAATCATATGTTCCTACATGGATATTAATGCTCAAGCATATCTTAAAGAGTTCTCCACCTTGTCAACAAAAAAGTCTTAAAAATGATTACAAACAGGCAATTCATATATGAAAAAAAACTCCGGTTTTGCTCATAATGAGCATACTGCTTTTGTTTTCTTAATTGGGTTCAAATTCACCACAGAGCACCTGTTCTCACCATGGAACCTTTTATTGAAAAAGTAAGGAAATATAAAGCCACCTATTTACGTAATTTAGGTAAATGCACACACAGCTTTAATGCAAGAATTCCCAAGACAATTTAAAAATGCATACTAGGTTTTTGCTTAATTGCAAGGGTAAAATGGACAAGTATTGTTCCTAAGCAAAAAAAAACCTCAGTCAAATTTTTACAATATCTTTACATACTTATCAAATGCATCCTCTGTGACACTTAGGAAGGGCTGCAAAACGGCAACTGCAGCATTGTTCACTAAAAGGTCTATACGGCCTACATCCTTCAGAGCATTTTCGGTGGCTTCCCAGTTACTGATGTCCACACAAATAGTCAACATCTTAGGGCACTGAAAGGTTAAAAAATCCTCATTATGTATAGGTAAGCTCATTTAGGAGGTTCACTGAAGAGAGATCAAGTGATTAACCATCTACAGAATAAAAACTGGTGCAAAATTGATTTAACTAAACAAATCAAATTCTAGAAATCTTAAAGGTCAGATAAGATCAGTTGAGAGATCCATTCAACAAAGGATCTTGATGTGAAATGTTAACTTTGTTTTCTTCTTTACAGATTCTGCCTGACCCATTTCATACTTGAGAAATTTTTATTTTTATTTCCGACATCTGCCTACTTGTACTTCCAGTTAACTTCAATACTTTAAAAGAACACTAAAAAGTGAAGACATGATAATCTAACTTGAAGATCTAACATGAAGAATGATTTTGTCCAGCAGTACTGGAAACCTGTTCACGTTGAAAAGTCCGTGCAATGTCTTTACAGCACATTTTTACATACCTCCTGAACAAGGCTATCCAAATCAGATTGTGTCCTGCTTAACGCAATAACTTCTGCACCACATTCTAGTAGGGCCTTAGCAGTGGCTCTTCCAATGCCTGTAACCAACATTATTAGCACAAAATAAAGAACAAAAAATTTTGGATCTAATCCCCAACACACACCTCATCCTTCATCCCACACCACCACAATCTTCATCACTACCTGATCCATTCCCCAGGATTGTAATCACAGATCAGATGATCATTTAATCCAAACATTACTTAATTTCTGCTGAAATTGTTGTACTGAAAGTCACATTTGTACACCACACATTGTTAGAGTCAGATAACTTTTTCAAAAAATGTTGGCATTGAATGTTTGATTGGTTAAAAAGTATGCTACCAATCAATTGTTATTATTTAGTGAAATAGAATAATCAATAAAATTCCCCTACACAACAGATTGGAACATCCTTGTACAATACAGTACTACAGACAGACAATATCCTCCTTTCCAACCTCACCCAAAAGAAAGGCTTATGGAATTAAAACTAGAACCCAGACCCAGAGTCCAAAAGGGATGGTGGAACTGGACTTTCAGCTTCAAAAAAAAAGATGACAGTGCATGAAATTTTTGAAAAGGATATTATTTAAAATGCTCAACTTAACTATTGGCACAAGAAACATGGATATTCAGCAATAAATGCAGCTTCAGGATTAATAAAGAAATCCTTCACAAAAAGAACAATTGTATAGTGGAATTAACTCCTGAATTCATATGTGGAGGCAAAACTATTGGAAAATTTAACTGAACTCTGCAGGAAGGACACAATTTTTATGAATGCAAAATTTAAGGTCAGAAATACACCTCATTAGTCAAACAACAAGGGGGAGGGGTGGAGAAAGAGAAAAGTGATAATTCAGTTTGATCTTGTTGACTAAAGTTCACAGCTTAACCAGAATGCTTATTTCTGGTAATATTTTACTTGGGAGCAGAATCCTGCTGATCTCAGTATTTCTGGGTTTAAAAGATCTTGCAGTATCAGGGCACAAGTCAGCCTATTTGGAGGCGGGGAAGAGGTTATCCAAGAGTGAAAAGTGGTATCGTCAGAAATGAGTTTTTTTTTAGAAATAACCGAGTTCATCAAGGTGATGAAGAGGAGGCACAGGGAGCAGGCACATCCATACCTGCAAGCCTCAGAGATAGATTAGCTGGAAGGCCTTCCTTTACTAAAAAGGCGGCTTTTTAAGTATCAACTTCTTACCTACAGTAACATATCACAAAACCTGACCCCCGAGAAACACACACAAAGTGTAAGTAGCCAAAAGCTAAGCCCAACGAGCACCACGAGGCGTGCAGTGAGTGACAGACAAAATAGTCGTAAAATATTCTGGAGTCTGGGGTCAAGGTTATTACACACAGCAACCAACGGCGAAGCGATTAAAACCGTGAACATTCAATAGGCCACAATAAGGAGGAGGTGAGATTACACAAACAGCACAACAGATTCCAACAGTGCTCCCCCAAGTTTCCTTTGTTTTGAAAGGTTAGTGTATTAGTGAGGGCGTCTCTGCTAAACAGGGAAAAGTAGAAAGAAGTCATTGTTGCTTTTTAACGGATTCAGTGCAGGTTAGTTTGAGAGGGAGAGGGGCAGTTCAGAGTCCACAAGGGGACTGCGCTGTTGCAGCAGAGGGCCGACACCCCGCTCTTTACCTTTCCCAGCGCCCGTAACCAGCGCTCGTTTATGGGCGAGAGTCTGCTCCATCCTCCAAGGGTGCAGCTCAGAGGGGAACGCTGACTGAGTGAGTGAGTAGCCCCAACCCCGTACGATCACGGGAAACACGGAATGCTCCAGCTGACTCCGCCACTTGGTGTAGACTCTGCAGCGATTTACGCTCAGATTGGTTCAAACTGAACCATCCGTACCTCCCCCTTTTCACAAGCACCACCCATTGCTTCTCAAGACTTCCTTATGCCACTTCTGCAATTATCATTGAATCGCTGCAATGTGGTTGCACACAATTTGGCCCATCGGGTTCATACCGACCCTCTGAACAGCAACCCTCCCAGACCCACACTCCTACCCCTACCTCTGTGACCCTTCATTTCCTAAGACTAACACACCCGCACATCCCTGGACAATATGGGGCAATTTCCCATCGCCAATCCACCTAACCTGCACATCTTTGGACTGTGGGAGGAAATCAGGGCACCCGGAGGAAACCCACACACAGACACCGGGAGAACGTGCAAACTCCACCCAGTCACCTGAGGGTGGAATTGAACCTGGATCCCTGGCGGTGAGACAGCATGCTAACCAATGAGCCACTATGGCAGCCTGAAATGACATTTTTTTCTTTAAATATTTTCTTCCCTTTTGTAAAACCTTTGAATCATTTTGACCCCCAAGGCCAAGTTCATAAATAAAACCATAAGTAGGAGGAAGCCATTCATCCTATCTTGTCTGTTCTACCATTCAAAGATACCATTCAAGTCCTTCTTTATTCCATGTTATAAGTCTGCTATGGCTCATAGTCAGTGGCACACCAGCCTCTCAGAAGGCTGTGGGTTTAGGTCCCACGTCACAAACTAAAACTGACACCCTCAGTGCACTGCTGAGGGAGTGTGGCACTGTCAGAGGTACCATCCAATTGATTGTGATGTTCTGCTGAGGCCCTGTCTGATTCTATGGCACCATTTCAATGAAAGAGCAAAGAAATTATCCTTGATGTCTTCCCTGGCAAATTTCATACCTCAGTCCAAATCCAGTTTGATCAGGTTCATTATATTGCTGTTTGTGGGAGCTTGTTTTGTACAAATTGGCTGTTTTGTTTTAACATTGCAATAGTGATTGCACTACAAAAAGCAGACTACGCGAACTAAAGCATTTTGCAAAGCCCCAAGGGTTTTATTTAACTGCAGGTACTTTTCCTCAAAAACTTGTCAATCAGCCCAACAGATGCAAGGTGACATTTATGTTGCAGACTAGCTTCTTCTGCTAATTGTAATCCTCAGCTAACCCCACCAATATACTCCTTTCTTCCTTGTGTTTATGTATATTACAAATGTACTTTTCCTTCTTGTTGCCACTATATTTACTTCATTGCTACTGATTGGAATTCCAACAATACCTCCTATCACACCAACCATCCCATTCCCCAACCATGCACATGTTACTAAACACCCAAACTGGTTCATTCATGGAGAACATAGTTAAATATAAAGCTTAATTCCCATAAAGTACAAGCGCAACTAGATAAAATAATAATAAAAAACTCAGTAGGATACTTGGTTTTATAAATACAGGTGTAGAATATGGGAGTTAAAAAAAAGACAAACTTGTGAAAAGAAAATTGTTTAGGCCACAGTTACTGTCTGAAGTTTGGGTGCCCTATTCTAAAAAAATACTGTATGAGCCATAACGAGTATAACAGCATTAATGCTACAGAATGATTGCAATGTTGGGAAAATGAATCTATGAAGAGAAAAAAAAGTTTTAATTTTAGTTGCAGTAATCTTCATTCTATAATTGTATTAAAAATGTGTGTGCCCTTATTCATCCTATCCATTTCAGATTGGCCTGAGGAATCAGATGCAAGATGTCATACCTTTAAATGGGAGATTTAAAGTGAGTAACGTTGAGGTTTAACTAAATATGACAAAGAAAGTGATAAGTGTTTAAATGTAATCATTTAATTAGATTTCTCACCTTTTAACAAGTGTCTACATTTTAATTAAGCAAACTACTGGCAATCATCATTCCAGACCAGCCTCATATAAGCTTACTACAATTTGCATTATTTTCATTTATAAACAATGCAGGTGAATAAAAGAAATCTCCGGTTTTAAAGAATCTGAGCTGTTATATTCTTGGCATTTAAAAGTAACTTTGGCTTCTCCAGCTGAATGTAAACATATATGTTTCTAACATAGCATTTACACATATAGATATAACACTGTTTATTAGTAAGCATTTCTACAATCAGAGTATTTTTCAGTCTTTGTAACAGTATTGCACACTTAGTTGAAATATTGCTAAGGTCCATCCATGACCAATTCATGTGCTTTTCCAGGATTGATCTTTTTGTATGCTCATCATCCTGGAGAGCAGTTGTTCACTTCAGTCCCATGGTCAGATCTTCTGATAGTGATTATACCACAATGTTCAGCATTAACAGTAACTACTTCATTCCACGATCTGCACACCAAATCAATTACCTCTGCCCTAAAGACCATTGGAATGAGCTGTTCAATCTCAGCAGGTTCTTTGAATTCTATTGAAACTGTTGATCAATTAAAGTTAACTTGAATTATAGGTGTAAAAATGATTACATTTGTTTATCATGAAAGGATCAAACTCCTGGTCAGAAATGCATACACAATTTCAGACTTAACATACAATATTGTTTTTTCCAACGAGAGGAGAGACATCATGATGCCCATTGAAAAACTGCAATAGATTAAAAACTTTCAAGATTTGCAATATTCTTAGCTATTGCACTCATTATGAGGTGCATTCTAATATTTACAATTGTTATGGATTAAAATATATATAAAAAATTAATTTCTGAAAACATTGATTTTCAGACTGAAAATTTGCTGGTACCCTTCATTAAGCATCTAAAAGGTAAGTGAAATTTCTGCGGAACCTTTGTGGTTTATGTCACAATTCGGTCTATTGGTACCTTGCAACACAGCTCCTGGGGTGACTCATCACTCAGCATTACTAAACTCCATTAACTCTGATTTGCTGCTACACTGCTCCATATAACTCAACCAGGAAGTTCTTCGGGAGCAGAGAACTGGTACAATAGAGTTTCCATAATTTTCATGGAAGCTCCACCGATTCTGTCAGGAGACTAAGGAATATTAGGATCCTTATTTCAAACTTCTCTTTTACCACTTTCCACTCTGGATTATGTTCATGCTCATGGCCAATATTTGTAAACTTCCCACAAAACTTCAGTCAAAAGTTTGAATTACCTGTGCTAATCAGACTTCTAACATAATAGATTACAGTGAATTGAATGTTGTTTTACTGTCCACATACAGTCTTCAAATATGTTATAGTTATAGTCAGATCTATCATTCAGATTTCTTAGCTCACAGTGGAAAAGCCAAGGCCTCAGAATATGAACAATTTTCAGTTGAGAAAAACCAGTGAATTAAGAGCCCAAACCATTAATTAGGTCACTTATACAGTACACAATACACATTCTTTTATAGTCTCTAAAAAACTTTATCTGTATTTGCATTCAGAGTGTTCATTTGAATGTTATGTGCAAACCATTCTAACACATCAATTCCAGTATAACCAAATTTATGGAGCTCTGGACTGTATGTATGTGCTAACAGAAATAGAATTTTCTCTTTATTCTAACTATGCTAGAACTCTTGCCTCGAAGTCAGGAATTTGTGTCCCACTCCCAGACTCGTACACATAATCTAAACTGAAACGGAGTTGAGTTTTATATATATTTGTCTGCTACAAATCAAGCAAGAGGTATGTTGGTCTTGCAATCTTGCTATCATTAATTGAATATAGCATACTAGAAGAATTGATAACCAAAAGGACCTTTGGCTAATTCCTGCAAAATTAAATCTCCACCAACCCAGCCATATACCCTGAGCCCAATGACTGGAGGCGTTTTTGATGCAACATATGACTTATGATATGTTTTTCTTTCAGATACAGATTTTACTTTGGAGCATCTAAACATTTTTAAATTCAGAAATCATTAAAAACATGCTGGAAGATCCATCAAGGCAGCCCACATTTAGTTTATTTGAGTTAGTACTTTGCAAAGTACTATTAAAATAAATAACAAAATCCTGTCTAGAATAGAACTGTTAACTACTATAAAAAGATCATAGATGACAGGTCTATTGAGGTAAGCCCAATAATGAACCAATCTACAAAGTTCCACTTGTATTAGAGATAAAGGTTTTATATTGGAGATTTTTGTTTGTAAAATTGCACTTTATATTCCTTCTAGACATCCACACCTAGTCAAGCCTGTTTATTGACCATCTCAAACCAGAAAGCATGGAATTAATCAATTTAAATGACTTGTCAACTTACTTGGAGTTGAATACAATAGGCAATTTGGTTCCTAGATATTGTGCAATGGAAATTGATAACATTGCTGCAGTAAAGCAAGTCCTAAAGTATGTTTTAGCCTCTGGCTAACAAGATAACCTTTGGATGAAACATAACCTGACAGAGTTGGGGGAGTTATTCAACATATTAATACAACATATTAATACGAGGTGAATATATTTAATAAAGAAGTATTGCTTATAAACATCATTTTACGATGAAATTGTTATTGGAGTAAGAAATCAAAGCATTTCAAATGACTCAGTGGCAAATATCCCAAAATCCTGACATTATATGGCACAATGAAGCCACAGTGATGTAGTTCTATCAATAATCACCATCTCACAGAGATGTAAATATCAACTGGTAAATTAAAGGGGGAGACATATCCAGAAGAAAACCCAGAGTTTCATTGTTGACTGTCTAGAACTGGATAACAACCAGCCAACGTAATGTTCCGATAACTGAATTGGTATACATTTATACCAAATGTATAGAGAGGACATTTAGGATGGCACCATCCTAACATCATCCATCAGCATTTGCCAAGGTTCACTGTATGCACAGGAAATTATTAGAAATGTCGAGTGACTCAGAGTTTCTGCTTGCATAAAGCCAATTTACGGTTTAGCTTTACCAGTTAAAACAGTAAAGCAGAGAAGGTTAAATTTAGAAGAGATAACATTAGTACTTTGGCACACAGCATTGACACAATTTAATTGCAGACCCACTTCAGTGAATCTTGTTTTAACAAGCAGACCCAAGATAATGGGTCAGAACATGAATGTCAATTCAAGTCAGACTTGGAATTTCCACTAGGGCAGTTAAAGAGTTGATTGCTGCTTCCTTTTGCAGAATATTTGTAGTTGTTTTACACCCAACAACAAAAAAAAGTGATACACAGTTGTGTTGCAATATGTTTTGGAGCATCACAGTCTTATTCTTCCTCATTACCATAAATGTCCTTTCTCACTCACAAAGTTCTTCATAAAGATTGGAGAAAAGGTTCAGAATAGTTTTCATGATCAGTACCTGTCTTTGACAGGACACCAGGCATCGTGGTAGAGGAGACAATGTATAGACTTGAACCTGCAGGAAAACAAGATATGAAAATATAATTGAATTCAGGCTATTCTATTTACTTATTTAATAAATGATAAGCAGGAAGGCAGAAGATATGATGAAGCACATACCCAAATGGTTTACAATGCTAGTCAGAAGTTCCTTTTGCATTTAAGTTTCCATAGTCAGTTGATCGTAATTGTACCTAGCTTCAGATGCTGATTTAGCATTAAGCATAACTCCTCATATCTGGGTTCCATTTAATTTTTAAATGATCAAGCAGGTTTGATGTTATGCAAATGTCAGAGCAGATCACATGAATCTCTCCTTCATTTTGCCTTTTTTTTAAAAAAAAAGTCTCAGTACCAAAACATTTAAATCAAAAGTTTATAAGGACAAGCCACCAACAAAATTAGACAAGAAAGAATACTTTAATGTTAAAATTCATTTTTAAATTATTTTTGAAATGTATTACATTTAAAATATTTAGTTGTGCTACTTTATAGATTCATGGCATTTTTATTTGAGGAGATTGATTTAAATCAATCTGTTCAGACATATTACAGCATACCTCCGGAACAGGTGGATCTTGAATCGTAGAATTCCCTACGTAGTTTGGAAGCAGGCCATTCAGCCCATTGAGACCAAACTGACCCACCGAAGAGCTACTCACCCCTCTACCTATCCCTGTATCCCTCATGACTAATCCACCTAACCTACACATCCCTGAATACTACATGGTTAATCCACCTAAACTGCACATCGTTGGGCTGTGGGAAGAACCTGGAACATCCAGAGGAAACCCACATGGACACAAGGAGAATGTGCAAACTCCACACAGACAGTTGTCCGAGGCTAGAATCGAACCCGGGTCCCTGGCACTGTGAGGCAGCAGCAAGAACCACTAAGCCACCATGTCTTGAACCGAGGCCTTTTGGCCCAGAGCTACAGACACTACCACTGTGCACAGAACCCTTACTTATGTATACTTACTGCAAACTTTGAAGTCCTATTATATAAATAGCATCTGTTATGTACACCATTTGGTTGACTATAAATCATTTGCAGTACTGACAAAAATATGATAGATCTGTCTTTAGGAGGTGAAATTGAAAAGCCAGTCACAATACCTTGAAGGATCATCTGCCAAAGTGAAAGGCCCTTGGACTCTCAGTACATTCCGCTTCATTTCCAAACTTCCATAACTTAAGGTGACCTAAAATAATTGCATTTAATAGTTTAGGTACTGTGTTTAGTCAGCATTCAGATACCTCAAAACCCATTCATCATCAATACAGCAAGAAGGCACATAATGTAAAATAAATACTTTAAGTCTGAAATACAAAGACCTAGTTAGATAGGACAACTCTTCAAATTACCCACAATTGGCTTCACTCCCGAGGATCAAGATTTAAGGCAGGGCACCAGCAACAATTAACTTGGATAAATGAGAAGGATAGTTGCCAAAATCAAAAACATGGGGCCAAGTTTTCGGGTCTCTGGATCATCAGAGACCAGACGATGGTCAAAAATTCTTTAAAAAAACACCTGCAGATGCTAGAAATCAGAAACAACAAATAGAAATCACTGGAAAAATTCAGCATCTGTGGAATGAAAGCAGAGCAAAGTGACGTGAAAACAAGTGAATCTGCTTTCTTTCCACAGATGCTGCCAGACCTGCTAAGTTTTTCCAGCAAGTCCTGTTTTTATTTGTGATATGCTCAAAGATGCTAGCTGTAGAAGTCTCGACACACTGGTCTATGTGAGAATGCTCAGGATGTTTCAATGTCTGATGGATATTTCCCTGCTCTTTGGGGCCTTTGTCAGAGACTTTGGACTGTTCTCCAGTACATATCATGGTAGTTACACAAGAAACATGAAACAGATTAAAACCAAATCATAAACTCGCCAAATCCATCCCAACTACACCATTCCCCCACCACCACCACCACCACCACCACCACCAACCCCAAGACAACTATCCTCCAACAACAACTGAACCCTAACAACTATCTCTGTGCGTTTTACCACTTCAAGAAACTCCAACTAATTGGTTAAATGTGATTCCCTTTAACAAAACTATACTGACTCTGCCCAATTATCTAGAGTTTTTCTAAATGCACAGCCACAACCTCTTTGATGATCAATTCCAACACATTTCCCATGTCAGATGTCAAGCTAAGTGGCAAAAAGTTTCAAGCTTTGTTCTTCCCTCCCTTTCTTGAGTAGAGGGTGCATTGTTCCAGAATAGATGGTATTTTGGAAAATTAACACCAATGTATGCACTAACTCATTAGTCACCTCATTTAAGACACTAGGATGAAGTCCATCTGGACCTAGAAGCTTGTCAGTTTGATGATCCCGTTTGCTTAGTACCTCTTCCCTTGCCATTGTAATTTCATGAAATTCCTTTCTCCTTTCCACCTTCTGGTTTGTCGTTATCATTGGAATGCTTTCTGTATCCTCTATTGTGAAGTCAGAAGCAAATTATTTGTTCACTTCATCCACATATCATCTATTATTAATTCCCCATTCGCTCTTTCTAGAAGGTGTTTGTAGTGTCAGAGACTGAGGATTAACCTTAGCGAGATTTATAAAAATCATAAGGGGCATGAATAGGGGGGATAACCAAGGTATTTTTTTGAGGGGAGGGGGGGTCCAAAACTAGAGGGCATAGGTTTAAGATAAGAGGAGAAAGATTTAAAAAAGGACCGGAGGGTCAATTTTCTTTACACAGAGGTTAGTGCATATATAGAATTAGCCTCCAGAAGAAGTGGGGGCAGCAGGTACAATTGCAGCGTTTAAAGTTATTTACTTAGCTTGCATCTTATGAGCTTTAATTTGTACACAACATTGTAACTTAATAGAAGCCACCTTAATCACTTAGCAGAGACTCATCAAACAACTTGCTCCTTTCTATGTAGTAGAAAATGAACCAATTCTAATCAGCTCCAAAAGAATCTAGCTCCAGCTCTGACTCTGTCCTGTTTGTTCAGTAATGCTGACTATCTGTCACTAGATCCTCACCTTAAGCAGGTCCTTACTCAAATTAGCAGTCATTAAATGGATTATTGTAATTGGAGTTGGCCAATTATCACTGATCTGGTTGACATAATCCAAAAGGGAGTCACTAACCTTCAAGAAATTAAGAATGTCTATAAGGCTGATTTTTTTCCACAAGGAGGAATACATATGCTGATGCTTCGACAGCGTTTGTGTCACTCTGATGGGCACAACTTCCTCTTGGGATGCTGGTCTAACAATATGTACGAAACTAAGGTCTTCACCATCCTTGGAGGTGTATATTCTTCATTATCTATATGGACATATGCACTAGGCCATATAAACCTGAAGATCCAGGTTTGATTCCTGGACTGTATCAAGTTACCTGGAAGCAGCAAGTAGTG
The DNA here is from genome assembly GCF_047496795.1 of Chiloscyllium punctatum. Taxonomy (NCBI): domain Eukaryota; kingdom Metazoa; phylum Chordata; class Chondrichthyes; order Orectolobiformes; family Hemiscylliidae; genus Chiloscyllium; species Chiloscyllium punctatum. Next base: position 41,845,624 of record NC_092777.1, on the reverse strand, counting down.
GTGAAGAGAGGAGTTGGGCAAAAGTGGTCACTATTTTAATACATCAGGAAGAGCAGAAACAATGCTGACTATAACCTGTGACTCCACTTTTTCTGGAAAATGTGGCTGCTGGTTAAGGTAAAGACATCATTATCAGTTTGCAAGAAGTTAAATCATCTGTTAACATTGAGAGCTGTAGCTCATGGGGATGACATAATACTATTGACGAGGTAATGGGATGCTGCTGGTACACACCATTATGCTGCTATCATCATACCACTGTTTGCTTTCCGAGAAAATGGAGGGGAAAAAAAAAAGTCCAGATAATTCTGAAAGGCTGACCTGTCTGGGAATAACAGTTGGTGGGATTTGCTGCAGGTTCTCTAGGTGCGAGTGGAACAGATCACTGTGAATCATCTTCACTTCTAGTAGACCTTCAATGATATAGCCAATTGTACAATCATCAGGAAGGCGGATCTTCTCTGCTGTGCTAATAAAGTTTCCAAAACTGTTAAAAATTAAAAAGTGAAATTTACACAAATGGGATACACTAAACTGTACATTCTTAAAATAAGAACACTTTTTCCTTTGGTGCAGAGGTCATCTGGAATAACACTGACTTTTCATTCTACTCAGCATAGAGAGCTATTAAACAGCATAACTAGGAAGATCTAAGGCACAAAGACAAATTAACAAAGAGTAAGGAGGATAACACCATTTCTGAAATATAAAATTTATTTCTGACAAATGAAAGCAACTAGAATTTGAATCAAGAAAAGCAAATTAAGGAAGAGGAGAAACATTAAGAACTAAAGAGGAAGAGGATGGAAGTAAACAGAAATACTGTAACAAAGTGAAGAGATGGATTGGAACGATTGAAACAATCCAAGCACATGGAGGTTATAAACTACGCTATAGCCCCATATATAAAAAAAAATCCCTGCAGTGAAAAATATGAAAAGTACAATAGCACTTTAATTGTTATGGTGTAAGTTGAAGTATTAACTTAAAGGAAAATTATGACCAGGATATAATAATACGTAAACACTAAGAGAGAATGTGAAGAGATTGAGAGCTTTCTTATTCCATTTGGATTACTGGAATGTTCTAAATGAATGTAAGATTAGGAATGCAAAGTTGAAGGACAAGTTCTACACAAGGGGTATATCCTGGGAGAGGAGTCCACCTATTTAAGATGGTGTCCAAGTGCTTCCATGGAAAAATGGAATATTTGACTGAAGGCATTATATTTCAGAACAGCATTGAAAATAATACCAGTCAAAAAACCCAGACTGGAGAGCTTGCTTAGGGATCCGTTAAAGCTTTGGTTTAGAAAGTCATCCAATTACAGTTCTTTAAGGGAGAAAAGATATTGCACCTATTTCAACCCGATTGATTTAAAAGCACAATTCTATGTTAGATGTCAGAAGCAGACTATTCAGGCTCTAGGAAGTCTTAGAACACAGAACATAGAACAGCATAGCACAGTACAGACCCTTCAGCCCCCAATTTATGCCAACCTTTTATCCTACTCTCAGATCAAACTAACCTACATACTCCTATATTTTACTATCATCCATGTGCCTGTACAAAAGTTGCTTAAATGTTCCTAATGTATCTGACACTACTATCACTGCTGGCAGTGCATTCTATGCACCCATCACACTCAGAGTAAAAACCTACCTCTGATATCTCCCCTAAAACTTCCTCCAATCACCTTAAAATTATGACCCCTTGTGACAGCCATTTCTGCCCTGGGTGAAAAGTCTTTGAACCTCTTATCCTTCTTCATTCCAATGAGAAAAGCCCTAGTTCCCTCAACCTTTCTTCATAAGACATGCCCTCTAGTCCAGGCAGCATCCTGGTAAATCTTCTTTGCACCATCTCGAAAGCTTCCACATCCTTCCTATAATGAGGCAACCAGAACTGAACACAATATTCCAAGTGTGGTCTAACCAGGGCTTTATAGAGCTGCAGCTTTATAGGCCTCACGGCTCTTAAACTCAAACACTTGGTATTGAACCCAACACACCATACGTCTTCTTAACAACCCTATCAACTTGGATGGCAACTTTGAGGGATTTATGGATGTGGACCCCTAAGATCACTGTTCCTCTACAACTGCTAAGAATCCTGCCGTTAACCCTGTACTCTGCATTCAAATTCGACCTTCCAAAATGAATCCCTTCACATTTTTCCAGGTTGAACTCCATTTGCCACTTCTCAGCCCAGCTTTGCATCCTGTCAATGTCCCGTTGCAAATGACAACAGTCCTCCACACTATCCACAACTCCACCAACCTTCGTGTCATCGGCAAACTTACTAACCAATCCTACCACTTCCTCATCCAAGTCATTTATAAAAACCGCAAAGAGCAGAGGTCCCAGAACAGATCCCTGCAGAACACCACTGGTCACCAAGTTCTAGGCTGAATACTTTACATCTTACTACAACTTTCTGTCTAAGGATCAGACAATTCTGTATCAAGGCAGCCAAATTTTCCTGTATCCCATGCCTCCTTATATTCTGAGTAAGCCTATCATGGGGAACCTTATCAAACGCCTTGTTACAATCCACATACACCGCATCTGCTGCTCTACCTTCATCGATGTGTTTTGTCACATCTTCACAAAGAACTTAATAAGGCTTGTGAGGCATGACCTGCCCCTCACAATCTAGCTATGCTTTTCCAAATGATCATAAATCCTGCCTCTCAGAATCCTCTCCAATAATTTGCCCACCACTAATGTAAGACTGGCTGGTCTGCATTTCCCAGGATTATACTTATTCCCTTATTGAACAAGGGCTGCCCTCCAATCATCTGGCATGAGGATGCAAAGATCATCGCCAATGGCACAGCAATCTCTTCCCTCGCTACCTTGGGTATATTCCATCTGGCCCAGGGGACTTATCTACCCTCACGTTTTTCAAACTTTCTAACACATCCTCCTTCTTAACATCAACCTGCTCAAGCATATCAGCCTGTTCCACACTGTCCTCACAAAACACAAGGTTCCTCTCAATAGTGAATACTGAAGCAAAGTTTTCATTATGGACCTCCCCAACATCCTCCTACTCTGAGTACAAGTTCCTTCTAGTATCCCTGATTGGCTGGACCTTTACTCTGACCATCCTCTTGTTCCTCACATAAGTGTAGAATGCCCTGGGGTTTTCCTTCATCCTATTCACCAAGGTTTTCTCATGCCCTCCTCAAGCTCGAAGTCCATTCTTCAGTTCCTTCCTGGCTACTTTGAAACCCTTGAGACCCCTGCCTGATCCTTGCCTCCTCAACCCTAAGTAAGCTTCCTTCTTCCTCTCAATGAGATCTCGTCATCCAAGATTCCTTTACCCTATCATCCCTACCTTGCCTCAGTGGGTCAAATCCAGCACTCACAGCGAGAACTCCCTTAAGAACCTCAACATTCCTGTTGTGCATTTTCATGAGAATATCTGTTCCCAATTTAGTCACTCCAATTCCTGCCTAATAGCGTTGTAATTGCCCCTCCCCCAATTAAATACTTTCCCATACCGTCTGCTCCATGACTATAATAAAGGACAGGGAGTTGTGATCACGATCACTAAAATGCTCTCCCACTAAGAGATCTGACACCTGACTTGGTTCGTTGCCAAGTACCAAATCCAATAAGGCCTCCCCTCTAGTCAGCCTACCTATACATTGACTCAGGAATCCTATCTGAACACACCTGACAAAAACTTCTCCATCCAAACTATTTGCACTTAAGGAGGTTCCAATCACTATTAGAGAAGTTGAAGTCACTCATGACAACAACCCTGTTACTTCTGCATCTTTCCAAAATCAGTCTCACAATTTGCACCTCCGTGCCTCTATTGCTAGTGGGGGTGGGGATTTAATAGAAAACCCCAATAAAAGTGACTGCTCCTTTCCCCTTTTTACTTCCACACTGACTTAGTAGATAAACCCTCCTCTATGATCTCCCTTTCTGCAGGTATGGTTAGCAATGCCGCTCCCTCTTTTACCTCCCTCCCTATTCCTTTGGAAACATCTAAACCCTGGAACATCCAACAACCATTCCTGCCCCTGTGATATCCAAGTCCCGTAATGGCCACAAGCTCACAGCTCCAACGACTGATCCATGCTCTAAGTTCATCACCCTTATTGCGTTAAAGTTGACACACTTCAACTCATCACGCTGACTACAACTTTGCCCTATCACTTGTCTTTCCTTCCTCACAGACTCTCTGCAAACTGTATCTGCCTGTTCACCAGCTACCCCATCCTCTGATCCATAGCTCCGGTTCCCATCCCCCTGCCAAACTAGTTTTAACCCTCTCAAAAAGCTCAAGCAAACCTCCTACCAATGATATTAATACCCCTCCAGTTCAGGTGCAACACATCCTCCTTGTACAGGTCCCACCTTCCACAGAAGGTATCCCAATGATTCAGATTTCTGAAGCCCTCCCTCTTACACCAGTCTTGCAGCCACTGCACTCGCTCTCGGTTCCTAGCCTCACTAGCCCATGGCACCAGTAGTAATCCTGAGATGAATACTCTGCTCATCTTGCCTTTTAGCTTCCAACCTAACTCCTTATATTCACTTTTCAGGTTCTCATCCCTTTTCCTAGATATGTCACTGGTACCAATGTATACTGCGACTTCTGGCTGCTCACCCTGCCCCTTAAGAGTCCTGTAGACTCCATCCTTAGATTCAAAGTCTTAGTTTAAGCTGACTCTACTTTGTCTACCAAAGTATTAAAAATATGTAACACATTGGTTGCCTGAATATTGATAAGACATGGTCTCATCTTCAAAGAGAAAAGATAACTTCCATGAACCACCTGATCTTTGACCTCCTCCTTTGCCTGATGATCACAATGACTATGGAAAGAAACTGAGTGAGTGATTATCAGTGATTCAGAGATGTGGATTTTACAGGTAGCAGCAAAGTAAAGGCACTTTCAGCTCAACCTTCTTCAAGCTCAGCTGCATAGACTGACTGAATAAAGAGATGTCTTGATGTGCTGCAGAAGTGACCTCAGCATGCAATTAAGCCCTATCACATTAAAGTATTCATACACAGCAAACAAGGAAGATTAAAGAAATTAAAATTGTTACTTTTAATTAACATTTTCATATTGGAAAGTAAATGACAAATGATTGGTTTAAGGTCGATGCTCAACTAAAGATGCAGAAAGAGTTTATAAAACGGAAGACTGGAGGTTGGCAAACGTGGTGCCACTGTTTAAGAAGGGTGGTAAAGACAAGCCAGGGAATTATAGACCAGTGAGCCTGACCTCAGTGGTGGGCAAGTTGTTGGAGGGAATCCTGAGGGACAGGATGTACATGTATTTGGAAAGGCAAGGACTGATTAGGGATAGTCAACATGGCTTTGTGCGTGAAGAAGGCGTTTGTTATGCGTTCTTTTATTGGTCAGCATACTGAGTACAGGAGTTGGGAGGTCATGTTGCGGCTGTACAGGACATTGGTTAGGCCACTGTTGGAATATTGTGAGCAATTCTGGTCTCCTTCCCTTCGGTAAGATGTTGTGAAACTTGAAAGGGTTCAGAAAAGATTTACAAGGATGTTGCCAGGGTTGGAGAATTTGAACTATAGGGAGAGGCTGAACAGACTGAGGCTGTTTCCCCTGGAGTGTCGGAGGCTGAGGGGTGACCTTATAGAGGTTTATAAAATCATGAGGGGCATGGATAGGATAAAAAGGCAAAGTCTTTTCCCTGGGGGTCTGGGAGTCCAGAACAAGAGGGCATAGGTTTAGGATGAGAGGGGAAAGATATAAAAGAGACCTAAGAGGCAACTTTTTCACATAGAGGGTGATACGGGTATGGAATGAGCTGCCAGAGGAAGAGGTGGAGGCTGGTACAATTGCAACATTTAAAAGGCATTTGGATGGGTATATGAATAGCAAGGGTTTGGAGGGATATGGGCCGGGTGCTGGAAAGTGAGACTAGATTGGGTTGGGATTTCTGGTCGGCATGGACGGGTTGGGCCAAAGGGTCTGTTTCCATGCTGTACTCTATGACTCGAAGTACGTTTTTAAAACAAGATGGAATTCAGCATTGAGCAACTTTCATTCCACAGGTTAAAAAACGATCCAATTCTCTCGGCCATTTAGGGTGTTCAGCAGCATCCGTCAAGTTACTGCACTGTTAACATCCAGTTAGAACTCATTCAACAAGATAAAAGCAGTTTTTCTAAAGTTTGACTATGAGACTAACAGTGTAGTGATAGAAGTTCTTGTGAATTAAATTAATTTTCCATTGATTGAGGTCTGGGTGAGATACCTCAACTGTGCAGCCTGTGAGGAAACACAGAATCATTGATGCTGCCTTTTGGATCTCCACATTTCATATCCTCACCAGTAAAACGCTCACAGGGAGAACGTGTAGAAGTTTCAGACTTGTCTTTTCTTGTTCATTAGCAGATAGAACAGCAGACACTGATTTAATAAAGTCAACTGTATTGCACTGATCCATGATTTCATTTGTAAATAAAGTAGACCTAGGCATTAAGACAGTGCACATTCCCGAGAAAATGATCTACCATGTTCTGTTGTTAATTGTTTAAAAACTTGGCCACAATAAACTTTTGAAAAAGCAGCATGATTGACAAGACACTTAGTTCACTTGCACTCAGCTGTCGGTCAGTCCAACAGTCCACAGCAGCAGCAACAGAACAAAGGAGAGCGTACCTGGGGAAAAACAGCAGGATAAATCCCTGAGGAGTGAGATCAGAGTGAACCTGGGTGGAAACAGCAGGATACATCCCTGAGGAGTGGGGTCAGTCAGAGCATACCTGGGGGTGAATCTAAGGGAGATGCTCTGGAGATGATGTCACAATTCACTAAATAACCTCACCTTGGCTGCTCAGAAAGCAGGTTTGCAGATTGATTGAGTAGTGCATGGAGAGACTACAACTTTTTGTAGTTGTAGTCTATTATGAAAAAAGAGCAGGAAAGAGAGAGAGGCTCGAGTTTGGTGATGAATGGATAAGGTTGTGTAATAAGCTCCTGGATTGTTGTCAGTTGAGGTGGAGTTAGTTGATAAGATCGGAATAGCCCCATGGAAGGCTCCTCTTGCAATATGTGGGAAGTCGGGGATACTTCCAGTCTCCATGGTGACCACATACACTAGAAATTTGTTCAGCTGCAGTTCCTCATTTGCCAAATGGAGCGCTTTGTGCTGCAGATAACCTCACGGATGCTCCATAGTGAGCCTGAGAATAGGGTGGATAGCACAGTTAGTAAGCTGGGTCACACCACCAGGAAGGGCTACACAGACAGAGAAGAGTTGGGTGACTGCCAGAAAGATGAGTAAATGTGAGCAGACAGTGCAGGAGTCCCCTGTAGCCATTCCCTTTTCCAACAGGACTACTGTGGGGACACTTCTGGGGGAAGATGGCCTCTTAGGGGTAAGCAATAGCAACAGGTTGTGATAGGGAACTCAGCAGTTAAGGCCACAAATAGGTGTTTCTGTGGCCACAAGCAAGACTCCAGGATGGTGTGCTGCCTCCCTGGTGCCAAGGTCAAGATGTCCTTGAGCAGGCACCAGGTATTCTGAAGGGAGAGAGGATGAGTAACCAGAAGTTATGGTCTATACTGGTACTAACAACAATCGGCAGAAAGAGAGATGAGGTTCTGAAAATAAAGTTCAGGGAGTTAGATACGAATTTGAAAAGCAGGACCTCTAGGGTTGGAATTTCAGGATTATGCCCTCTGTAACATGCCAGTGAGGCTAGAAATAGGAAGATAGTACAGGTAAATACATGGCTAATCAGCTGGTATAGGAGGGAAGCTTTCAGGAATGTGGATCCAGAACAGTAGGTCAGCAAGTAAAATGACTGCAGAGGAGTCAAAGACTAAAGCCAGTAAGATGAAGAGGAAGAGAGAGAGATTACTGAACATGGCAGATGGTCTGTTTTAACTCGTGGTGTATGACAGGTAAGGCAGATGCTTGAATTAGTGCATATAACTATGATCTTGTAGCTATTACAGAGACTTAGTTGAGAGAGGGATAAGACTGGCTTAACGGTTAGGGATTTAGATGTTTCAAGCAAGATAGAGAGGGATGTAAAAGGGAATGGAGAGTTACGTGGCCGATTTGGGAAAATATCATAGTTGTACTGAGGGAGGACATTGGGGTGGTGGTGTCTGCAACCAGTGAAGCCACATGGGTAGAGCTCAGGAATAGGAAGGGTGCAATCACTTTGATAGGATTGTACTACAGGCCTCCCAACAGCCAGGGGGTGAGAAGGAATAGATATTTGTTCAGATTATGGAAATATCTAAAAAAAGGCTGTTGTAATGGGTGATTTTGACTTCCCTTATATTGATGAGATCTGACTTAGTGTCAGGAGCTTGGATAGTGTGTTGAAATTTGTTAGCTATGTCCAGAATGGTTTTCTGAAACAACATGCAAATAGTCCAACTAGAGATAGGGCCATTCTAGACATGGTACTGGGAAATGAACCCAGCAGGTGATTGAAGTTTTAGCAGTGCAGCATTTCAGCAACCATGACCATAATTCCACAAGTTTTAAGTTACTTATAGACAGGGATAAGCGTAGTCCTTGGTTGAAAGTACTAAATTACTAAAGTACTGGGGGAACGTTAACTACCTCAATATGAGGCAGGAGCTGGGGAGTGTAGTTTATAGGCAGCTGTTTGAGGGTAAAGCCACATCTATCATGTGGAAATCATTTAAAGACTAGTTGATTAGAGATCAGGACCAGCATGTTCCTGTGAAACTCAAAAGATAAGAATAGCAAGATTTGGGGACCTTAGATGACAAGAGAATTTGAGAGCTTAGTAAAAAAGAAAAAGGAGACATATGTAACGATTAGGAAACCAAAGACATACAGAGCGCTTGAAGAATACAAAAGAATACAGAAGAACTGAATAGGCTAAAAGGGGCCATAAAGTATCTTTAACAACCACGATTAAAGGAAAATCCCATGGCATTTTTTTACATATGGATGTAAATTTGCTCGCTAAACTGGAAGGTTCGTTCTCAGATGTTTCGTCACCATATGAGGTAACATCATCAGTGAGCCTCTGGTGATGCACTGGTGTTTGTGACCCATTTTCTATTTATGTGCTTAGTTTTCCTTGGGTTGGTGATGTCATTTCCTGTTCTTTTCTCAAAGGGTGATAAATGGAGTCTAAGTCACATGTTTATTGATAGAGTTCCGGTTGGATAGAGTTCCCACAGGAACATCACCACAGGCAATGATGTCACCAACCCAGGGAAACAAACAGAAAGCGAGTGACCAGTGCTTCACCGGAGGCTCACTAATGATGTTACCTGGTATGGTGATGAAATGTCTGAAAACAAAGCTTCCAGCTCAGTGAGCAAACTTACATCCAGAACCTCAACCTGAGCTACAAATCCTCTCGATACTCACTATTTTATACATACACAAGGAACAACTGGGTAGCTAAGGAAAAGGTAGGTCTACTCAAGGACAAATTTGGAAATTTATGCGTAGAGCCAATGAAAGTGAATGAGGTCTTTAACGATACTTTGCATCAGTATTCACAAAGGAGAAGGACGTGGTGGATGGGGAGTCTTGGAAGGGGTATGCTAACATTCTAGGGCATGTCAGTATATAAAAAAAGGTTGGGCGTTTTGCAAAGCATGAAGGTAAACAAGTCCCCAGACCTAATGGGATCTATCCCAGAATGCTGAAGGTGGCAGATGAGGAAATTGCTGAGGCCTTGTGTAAGATTTTTATATCATCTTTAGTCACAAGAGAGGTCCCAGAGGACTGGAGAATAACCAGCTTTGTTCCTTTGTTTGAGAAGGGCAGCAGGGATAATCCAGGAAACTATAGGCCAGTGGGCCTTATGTCAGTGGTAGGGAAATTATTGGAAAGGATTCTTAGGGATAGGATTTACTCACATTTGGAAAAATATGGACTTATTACTGATAGGCAACATAGTGTTGAGCATGGAAGGTCATGTCTCACTGACTTGATTGAGTTTTTTTTTGAGAAAGTGATAAAGTTGATAGATGAGGGCAGGGCATTAAAATGTTGTCTATATGGACTTTAGCAAGTCCTTTGCCAAGGCCCTTCATGGCAGGCAGATAGAGAATGTGAAGTTACATGGGATCCACGGTGAGCTGGTTGGATGGAAATCAAACTGGATTAGTCATAGAAGACAGAGTAGAGGTGGAAAGTGTATTGGAAAGTGGAAAGTGATTGGAGATCAGTTATGAGATGTGTTGTGTGTTGGGACCCCTGTTGTTTCTAATAGGTATAAATGATTAGAAGAGAACGTGGGTGGCCTGATTAGTAAGTTTATAGAGGCCACAATGATTGGTGAACTGCAGATAAGTAGAAGGATTGCCAGAGGGTACAAAAGGACATAGATAGGCTCGAAAGTTGGTTGGAAAAACAGCAGATGGAGTTTTAATTGGACAAACAGTTGATGATGCATTTTGGAAGACCTTAAGCAGGACAGCAGAATACAGTAGATGGTAGACCCCTTAAGAGCAACAACATACAGAAGTATCTAGCTGTACAGGTCCATAGTTCCTTGAAGTGGCAACACAAGTGGATAAAGTGGTAAAGAAAACATATGACATACTTGCCTTCATTGGTCAGGGCACAGAGTATAAAAATTAGCAAGAACTTTAGATTGGCCACGTTTAGAAAATGATGTGCAGTTCTGGTTGTCATAGTTCCAGAAGGACGTGGAGGCTTTGGAGAAGGTACAGAAAAGGCTTACTAGGATGCTGCCTGGTTTGGTGCATACTAGCTTTGAGGAGAGATTGAGCAAACTTTGTTTGTTTTCATGTGAAAGTCCAAGGATGACAGGGCAGCCTGAAAGAAGTTTACAAACTTATGAGAGGCATGGATGGAATGGACAGTCAAGAGTCTTTATCCCAGGGTGGAAATATCCATTACTAGAGGAAATTGGTTAAGGTAAAAGTGGAAAAGCTGAAAGGAGATGGGAGAGGCAGTTTTTTTTTTAATACAGAGGGTGGTTAAGTGCCTGGAATGTGCTACCAGAGAAGGTGGAAGCAGTGATACAACAGCAATGTCCAAGAGTCATTTTGACACATATATAAACAGGCAGGAACAGTGAGATACAGACCACATAGAAGCAAAACAGTTTCAGTCTATAAAGTGTCAAGTGTTGGCACAAGCTCGGTGGGCAGTTCAGCCTGTCCTGTGCTGCATTGTTCTTTGTAAATTAATTTAACTGCCAATATTGAAGTTTTGCGAGACAACAGCCAGATAATAACTGACCCACTGAAATAGGATGTAAGCTAGTGGCTCTAAGACCTTGAAGCAATGTGGAGGAGCAAGGTTCAGTGGTAGAGACCAAGAGAAGACCTTGGACGTGGAAACCAGATTGTAACCTGGAAGGAAGTAGGTGCAGCCAGAGGTGGGGGGTGGGGGGGAAGGTGGCAAGAGAGAAAGATAGAAAGGCCCAATTGTTTTATTCACACACAGAATCTAAAAGCTGAGTGAATGCAGTTGAATTCAAACAAGCTGTATATGCGTGGGTGGCACTCATGTTGTTCAGTTTTCACTAGCTTTGGTCTTACTAGAAAAGCTTTTGTGCAGTTTGTGAATCTGAACTCTTTATTTTACTAACACCTACTTTAATTTTCTATTGTGTTTAATAATCATTCAAGATTTCAAGATATACAAACAGAGACCAAATAGTAAGTAACAAGTAAGTGTTTACAGAAATCACTTGCTGTATTCAAGATCCATACATGTTGGCTAATGTCAATGATGTTCAAAAACACAAGTCATTGAACTAAAGAAAACAGTAAACTTTCAAACAAGTTTGTTTAATTATTTAATTTTTAATCTTCATTTCCTAAGAAAACCATGTCCTGGGCCAAGTCATCTTCAGCTGCTTCACTGATATTCCTTCCTTAAGATCAGAAGTGGAATATTTGGTGATGACTGTACAATGTTCAGTGCCATTCAAAATTCTAGATATTGGTCTGTGTTCACATTAAACAAAGTTAAAAATCACACAACACCAGGTTATAGTCCAACAGGTTTAACTGGACTATAACCTGGTGTTGTGTGATTTTTAACTTTGTACACCCCAGTCCAACACCAACATCTCCAAATCACATTAAACAAGACCTGGATAATATTCCGGTTTCACTGAATCCCTACATGTTGAAGCAGGCCACTCAGCCCATTGATTCCACACTGACCCTCCGAAGAATATCCCACACAGACTTACACTGCTACCCTATCCATATAACCCTACATTCCCCAAGGCTAACCCACTTAGCCTTTACATCTATGGACACTATAGGCAATTCAGCATGGCCAATCGACCAAACCTGCACATCTTTGGACTGTGGGAGGAAAGTGGAGCAGCCAGACAAAACCCACACAGACACTGGGTGAATGTGCAAACACCACACAGACAGTCGCCCAAGGCTGGAATCGAACCCGAAGCCGGGTGCTTGGTGCTGCGAGGCAGCAGGGCTAACCACTGAGCCAATTTGCAGCCAACAGTCTGGGTGGATATGTAATAAAAAAAGATTTGTGCCACAAGTATTTGGCAATGATCATCTCCCAACTACAATTAATCTAAGAATCTACCCTTGACATTTATCTGTATTATAATCACTGTGTCTCCCATCGTCAGTGTCCTTGGGGTTACTATTGACCAGAAATCTAACTGGATCAGCAACATACATACTATGGCTACAAAGGAAAGTCAGCGGCTGGGAATTCTGCAGTGAATAACTCACATTCTGATATCTTAAAGCCTGTTCACAATCTACAAGCCACAAGTCAGGAGCGCGATGGAATATTTTTCACATGCTCACATCAGTGCATCTCCAAGAACACTCAATCTTGGCACCATCCAGGGCAAACATCCTGCTTAACTAGGTATCCCATCCACCACATTAAAATATTGACACCTTTGACCACTGGCGCAGTGGTAATAGTGTGTAAAACATACAAGATTTGCTGCAAGTCTCCTTTAAGAGCAACTTACAAGTCCATTCAAGAGCAATGGCATTAGATGGATGGAAACACCACCAAGTCAGCTGTTGGGTGAAAACCCTGGAACATCCTCTCTAACTGCACTGTCAATAGATTACAGTGGTACAAGAGAAGGTGACTCAGCATCTTCTCAAATACAGTTATAATTTAACTTTAAATGTTGACCCTACCGGCAATAGCCGTTTCCCACAAACAAATTAAAAAGCTTGGAGCTTGTGCGCGGAACATGTGGAAATGCTGTTGTCATAGTAACCAAGTGAATTCCTATGGAGTGCAGCTTGTAACCCATTGACACAAATCTAATTCTATTCCCGGCAACAGAAAGGCACAAATTAACACAAAGTCCTCAAACTAAATATATGGATGCTAGTGCTAGTTCATTAAGCTACCTCTATTCTGAAGGGCAGGATTTAATGGAGTTTTAACCTACGGTGAATCACTCCTCCAGCACTGCCAAATGGGTATGATCCAAAACATATGTTCTCGTTTTCATGTAGGCGTTGTTTTCAGCTTCAAGGCTGAGAGAGTGATAACAACGGAGCCTACCAGACATGAACACCAGAGAACACAATCCTGGCAATGGTAGACTCTGTCCACTTCACTTCTTTGTCAACTAAATAGGTGTACTCCCTAAAGAGAGCCTTCAAACATAAGTGAAGTAGTCACACGGAATTGCGACGAAGCACATCAGCAAAAGTATCAACTGACAATCTACTTAGCTGCATTAATCAACATCTATGAGAAAAACGTAGTACCTGGCCCATGGACTCATCTTTAGTGCCAATCCACGGCTGATACAGAACCCAGCTCCTCCTGTGGCAAACCAGAACTTCACAGTCGTCTGAGGGATACAAATAAGACTATGTTTCCACAATGTCATTTGTAATAAAGATAGAAATAAGCTGGTATAATTTGTCTCGTCAGTTACATTTCACTTTTGAGAACTTCATTTGTTCAGAGACAGAATTCCAAGTGGAGTAATGACTGGTTATCACCACAGGTTTTCAGAACCCCAATGTCAGAAAATGATAAGTAGTAACTAAGCAGTCTGGACACATCAATATGTATTTAACATCTTATCACAAATGAAATTAACAGTATAATTGACATTGACAAAAAGATTCATTTACTGAATCCGTACATATATACACACTGCACTTACCGACCCATCACTCTTCACCCGCTCTACAGCCTCCACTGGATGATCAAGACTTGGTCTACCAATATAAACATCTTGAGTGTGCGAGTATGCGGATAATAAGAAGACTAAACTGCGAATATTTACATAATTATCATCGTCAACATGGCAAAACCATCTGGAAAACAATGTTAAAATAGAAAGGTCTTCATAATTCAAATGATACATTGTGATAGCCATGCATTTCTGACAGTAGAAAATATATTTTCTTTTTAATATATTAAGAAATAAGTTAACGTCTCTGTAAAATTTGAGTCCCAGTATCAGAAGGTAATGAGGATCCTAACAAAACCGTGCAATCAGTGTGGAAGAAATGTGTCCAGTTAGTAGTTTGCTTCATTTTCCTTTCAATAATTCAAGTGTGATTGGTGAATTGTAACACCATTGTAAATTATACTTGCAGCAGATTATACATGGCAATTAAACTCTATTCAAGTTGGAGAGAAAGAAGGTACTTTTTTTATGAAACTTATATTTTTGTTTCCTCTCATGTTCGGCTGAGAATGACAGTAAAGGATTTGCCAGTGACTCCCTGTTAGCTATTGTCAGCAGCAGCTTGCAGATTGCCTGGTGAAATTACATCTTATTCTGTTTTCTTTACTGAGAGAAAACATCAGTCTTAGCCTTCCAGTAACACAGCAGAGATTGAAAAATCAATTACTGAAATTTGAACCATGGCACATGGACAATAGGAGATTGAAAAGAGATAGCTAACGAGATATTGATCTTAATTTCCCAAACTTCACTAGATTCTGGACAGGTTCCAGACTGGAAAGTAGTATATAACTCCTCTATTCAAACGGGGCGGGAGGCAGAAACCAGAAAACATAAACATAGCTTGGCATTTGTCATCAGGCAGGGGTTAAGATTCAATCATTCAAGGAGGTTGTAGCTGGGTACTTAAAAATAGTCAAGGTAATTGGGAAGAGTCAGCATGGTTTTCTGAAAGGAAAATCATGTTTAGCCAACTTATTGGAGTACCTTGATGGTGTAACATGTACTATAGATATGGTGAGCCGATTGACATATTTTTAAGATGGTGGTAGACAAGTGTTTCACTAAGCAGTGGAATCAAAGGTTACCAGGAGTAGATGGGAACGTACCCTGTATGTTCACACCCTCAGGTAATGGTGATGTTTCCTTCATAATGGCTGCAAAAGGTAATTTTTGGTAGGGTTGACACAGCAGAATGGCTTATTTAAGAGGGTTGTAAGAACTAAGCACGTTGGTGAGAACTGGAGACCACATATACACTAGACCAAGTAAGGACAAGTCTACTTCACTACAGTATGTTAGGTAATCAAGTGAAGTTGAGTTTTTACAAGAATTTAACAGCTTGAATTACTAATCTTACACATACCAACCTTCTCCGTTAATCTCTAGACGTCTTTTAAATTCTTAAACTGCCATAGTGCCATTTAAATTTGTGATCCCTAGGTGATTAGTCCAAAGTCTGAACTACTGCTCCAGTAACATAACCACTAAACTAATAACTTTTGTCAGACTCCAGGTTCTGATTTTTTTTTTGCAGAATGGCATATTGTCCTTTCGAACATTGTACTTCGGTATCTCTGCTATGGATTGTTAAAAGAAAGAAAAGGAGTGACTGGCTTCCCAGACTGAGTGATACTGAATTAGCTTTGAGATTGCTAACCTTTAGAATTATTTTCTTTTAAAAAAAACTGACTCCCCTCAATCATAATTCAACTACGATTATCCCACAATAATCCACCTGAGCTAAGGAAAAACAAAAACAATTACTTGCAAGACTATTTCTGAAAATGGAATTAATAGATTTCTAAAAATTGCACATAATCAAAAGTGCCTTTTCATTTTTTTTTCCATAACAGAGCTTTGTGCCAGCTAGAGAGTGGTTTAACATTCTAATTGATATCGATACTTTAATATTATTATTGGTATGAAGGCTTGAATTTCTGTATCACGGATAATACTTCTTTCTGCCAATGATAGTTGATAAGAAGTTTCCCTGGAATAAAACATTGGATTGTCTCTCAATTCTTTACAGCTAACTTAAAAAAGTCTGTAAAATCTGTCAACGTGTCCTGAGCTGGTCAAACAGCTTCAGACTGACGTAACTCACAAGCTGAACAGATATGCGTAACTCCCCTCAGTCACTTTATTTTGTTATGCATTTCATGTGGCTGGTATTTATTTCAGTGGTTTTCAAACCTTCTTATGCTTCAAAGCAGGGGAGGTGTGGAGTGGCGGGGTTGTATTGGAGAAAGCGGAACCAGTGGTACACTTTTAGAGGACCCCAACTTCAATCTGGTTAAGTATCAGCAACCCAAAAATTGCAGGAAATGTTATTTTTTATAACCATTCAGCAATAGTCAAAATATACCAGTGAAAGTCACAGCGCAAAAACAAAAGTCAAATACAGAAAATGCCAGGGACCCCTGGAATCTACGCACTCCAGTAGACAAACTAATAGTGCAAGATTAGAGTGGTCCTGATTAAGGGCTTTTGCCCGATACATCGATTTTCCTGCTTCTCAGATGTTGCCTGACCTGCTGCACTTTTCCAGCACCACTCTAATCTTGACTCTGATCTCCAGCATCTGCAGTCCTCATTTTCGCCAAAGTGATAGTGCAGCCTATTGGATGGACACATTTTCTAAGTAAGCTTACTTTTTTTTGGATTCAATGAATTTGTCATACTCCACGGACATCTTACAACAAAGCGCTTGACGTGTATGTGCAGCAGAGCAATTGGTATTAATCATGCGATCTCCTAAACAAAGAAAAAACAGAAAGATAGAATGATTAGCTCATCACTTGAGCAACAGCCAAATATTCAATTACTCTCATCTGGCTAAATCTCTTTTTAGTTCAACTCTTTGGATGAAATAAGATTTTCCCAATTC